>NW_021939396.1:52634945-52832851 GCF_001715985.3 Manacus vitellinus | reverse complement strand
TTCTCGGTGCCTTGGCAAAGCCTGGCTGCTGCTGCGGGGGTCCTGCGCAGCTGCCTCTCAGAGATGCAGTATTTGCATTTTCTGTGTTGAAACAACGAGATTACGAACTTTCAACAACAGTCACTTCCATAAAATAGACTTTTGTCCTCTAGTATCACTAGAGCCGTTATTTGTGCTAGCAATATTTTACAGCACTCTCACAAATGAGGAAAAAGAACCAAAAAACAAAGCTCTCTTTGCTGACTTCACATCGTGCTTTTTCTGTGTTAAATTAGGGATTTATTTGATTTATATGTGATTCAAATACATTATTTCAGTATTTCATATATTTCAGTTTCGAATATGTCTGTATTTCAAATAAGTAACATTTAGTATAAGCCTACCAGAGTTCAGGAAACATTTGGACAACACTGTCAGGCACATGGTGTGATTCTTGGGGTTATCCTGTGCAGGGTCAGGAGTTGGGCTTGGTGATCCTTGTGGATCCCTTCCAACTCAGGGTATTCTGTGTCATGGCTGGATATTATGTGGGAAAACTGATTTTAGAAATGGTCATTAAACTTCCTTAGGTTTGTTTCTTTTTAGCAAGCCTGCCCTCCCCCCATCACTGTAGTAGTGTTTCCAGCTCGTTTAATGTTTCTTTACCTAACCATCAAACCACCAAGAATAATCATATGGCTCTTAACAGCAACCATAAAATCATTAATGAGTTCAGTTACCTTTGTGGGGCTTTAAACTGCCAGTCAGTGTATAGGAGCCAGCAGGAATACTGGTGGAAGTTCCCTCTGAGTCTCTTATTGCTGTGGCAGATAACATGCAAGTTAGAGGGTAAACTGTAAGCATAATAAATATCTGGTTGATTTTTTTTCCCCTTTGATCCTCGTGCATCAGTTGCTTAGCAAGTTGTGCTTATCTTAGTTTGGTTATGTCAGCCAAGTGTAGGAAGATCTAAATGACAACAGCTTGGCCAAGAATGAGACACATTTTCTGAGTGAAATTGCACTAGGTGCAATAAAAGTTGGCTTTAAAATGTTAATTATTAATAACTGCGATTAATTAATAGGATATGTAAAACATTAATCTTAATCATCTTGCTGGCTAGAGTTAAAAAAAAAGTTAACTGCACTTTTTTGTTTTTTAAAGGAAATACGACATAAATCCAGTGACTACCCTCACAGGGTTGCAAAATATCCAGAAAACAGAAATCGAAACAGATACAGAGATGTTAGTCCATGTAAGTATCTTTTCTGTAATAATTGCAGTAATATTTCTAGACTTTTTGCTTATCCTGCTGACCTTAAATACTGAAGCTAATAAGTCATGGTCATTGTGGATTTTACATTTTGTTTATTTCCGTAGGCATGTATCCTATTATAAATGTGTTTTTTTTGGTAACACATACACAAAAGTGTGTAACAGGAGGGAGAAAAGTCTGCAAATTAAACTCATTGTGCTGAATGGTGATAAAAGGTTGCAAACCATAGGTATTAGTGTATAAGTAAGTGTGAGCTGCAAAGTAATATTTTAAAGATATTTTTCTCATAGGGAAATTATTTGTTTAATATTTTGTGTTTAAATGCTACTCAATTTCTACCGTTACTTTAAAAAATGCTTGAGATTTGGTTATTTTTGTCTGTATGGTAAATATGGTATGGGGTGCTTTGTACTTCACTAACTGCTGTAAAATGGTCTTTGTGACATAATGATCTTGCATCTCATGTGAAAACCCCTTTTTTTTTAGACCAGCTTCTCTGCTACAGAGATGCTGTGGGCTTCTGTTCAACAGCATTTGTGTGAACAAAAGATTACTGATGTGTAGTTACTGCTGGAGAAAGCTATCATAAATCACTTTAAAAAAGGCTGGGGAAAAAACTGTACAGCCTTAATTTTTCTACAGTAAATTGAAGCTGGAACAGATTAAATGTTTCTGCGTTCTTCAGTGTGAAGCCTCTGAGTACCGAAGGGTCGTAAAAGCCTTGTTACTGGATCCAGAGTTTTTGAAGGGTTGCTGGTGTGTTGGAGCTTCTTGATCGAGTACCTGTTTGTAAGATTTGGAGAAGTGCTGAGCTCCGTGTTTCCAGTTGAAAGTTGTGGTAACAGCATGTGTGTGGCACTTCTCAAAATTACATGGAAAGGGTCTTGGATTGAGTCATGCTGGTCAGATGGAGTGCTGTGTGCTGCTCCTTAGGCTGCTGCCAGGATGCTCACTGGCACAGTGAATTCTCTTCAAATGGCATGATGCCAAATCTTGGTGCTGCAGGCTGGTGAAACTGAACTTAGGAGTTCAGTGCATGACCTCCTTGCTGCATGTGCATGGCATTCCATCTGAAGAAGGTACCTCAGATAAGGCAAGGCTCACTAACTCCAACTGTGTGCTCAGCAAAGGGAGACAGGCTTCTTGCTGGGCACATGTTGGTCTATGCAGAGGTACTTCTGTGTCCCAGGTTTACTGTCCTGTTACAGCACAGCATTGGCATCTTACTGATGCCAAAGTAGATCATGTTTTATTCACTTTCTGTTTCATACCTAAATTGGGATGGGAGCTGTAAGACGAGAAGGCAGGAAGTTGGATTTGAACTCCCGGGAGACCCAGGTTCTATTGCTGGGTCTAATATCCTATACTACTTCTGTGTCAGAAGCTGTATCCATGCGTTTACCATTTTTCCCATTCATGGATTTAATTTCTTAGGCACTAGTGCCAAGAGAATAGAAGTTTCCTTCAACATATTTGTGCTTTTTTCTTTCTTTCTAAAAATAGTGTTTCTAAAATAAATAAAAATACATTTTATTATTTAAGTAGCATCTAATAATGCCTCCAGTAATACCTTACAGATGTGACTTGCATTCATCTCCTACAGTTATTTGGAGCTCAGAATCTTACGATTTTTAAAATTTTTTAGTTTTGGCATGCCTTTTACTGTGATGAAGAGCATCAAACGCCTCTATCTTAGTCATGGCAAAGCTTGCTTCTGAAATCTGTGTTTAGCCAGGAGGAAGAAATTTATATGATTCTCTTAATTCCTGGACCCTATGCCAAAGCAGATAGTTAGATAAAATCTGGTATTGAGGTAGTAGTGGGGCTCAGGACAGGGTTAGAGCCGTTACGTACTAGTTGACATGAAGTATAGCACGATGAATGAATTAAGATGGTGAAATTTATGAGGAATGTCTCAGTTTTTAGCATTTTTCAAAGAAAGAAGATTTGAATTAGTCCACTGAGATAGCCTACAGAACTGGGCATTAGGAACAAGACTGTATGACAACAGACCAAAACATTATGTTTGAACTAATTTCTCTTGAATTTTGCATCTGTGTTTTCAAATATGACTCATAATTGCTTCTGTAACAAAGATTAGAGTTGGAGGAGAAAGAGATTTGGCAGGGAATATATGATAAATAAGATTTCAAGACAGCAGTACCTAAATTTCAAAGCAGCTGGGATAAAGCTGTATGGTTTGGTCACTGTGGTGAACACATCTCATCTAATGCAAGGAGCTGGTGTTGCAGAAATGCAAGACAACTCAGTCTCACACAATCTTGAGGACAATTTTAGTCCTTCACTTTGCAAATCTTATCACTTTTTAACAGTGTTTAAATGAAAACCAGGTGTTACTAGTATTCTCTAAAAGTCAGAGGCCTTCAAAACGAGTTCTTAGACTTTCAAGATCCAGCCACTGAACCATGTTGCAAGACGTTATTTGATGAAAACATTTCTCCCTGGCACTGAGAAAGTTGTTTGTTAACCATGGTAGTGGCTGAGCCAGCTTGAAATCCAAGGTGGTGTGTCTGCAAGAGGAAATGCAAGGATTTTTCTGTCTTACGGAAAATATGCCAATTACAAGTGCAGGAAAAAATGCTTTGGGTTGGTTTGCCCTGTTTCAACCATGATGCATGAGACAAGTACACTGAAACCAATTTGTGTCTGTTACATACATTTCTAGGTAAAAATTAATTTTTGTTAGCTGGGAAAGGCTAATCATCTCTGCCCATTACAGTTGAGTTTCACAGAGTTTCCAGTTTCATAAGAATTTTTGTTACTGTCTGTTTTTGTTGGCTAAAGAGCTATAGTGTGTATAAGTTTGGTTTGGTAAAAACCTGAAGAGTTACCGCCTAGTTAAAAATTCCAACAGTCCAGCAGTTTGGTATTAATCTAGAATAGGGAGAGGAATATTTTGACTATGTCATACTATTGAAACAGGAAGTTAATCCGAAATAGGTTTGGTTTGACAGCCAGTCATTTCCGGACAGATGAAACCATTTCTCAGAAAACATCGTTAAGAGAGGAAAGTAACTTGTGAGGTTGTTATTCTTTATTAATATCTTCAATGAAACTGTCTCAGATTGACTGTAGACACCTTTCAGACATCTGCTTACTGTGTTACCAGATTTAGAGGCAAGAAGGAAATCCCCTCAGCAAAACTGGCAGGATTTTTTTTCCTTTAGCTTTTGGAGGGTAGATGGGGGTTTACGCAGTTGTATCTTCAGCCTTCCTTTGTAATATGGTGTGTGGCTCAATATCCTGGGTCGTCTGAGCATTTTTGCCTGATAGATCACGTTGCTGTTGGAGGATGTTGCAAGGTAGTGATTTCACTTGCTTTGTTCTTGAGGCCATGAGTAGACTTTCTCTCAGATCTTTCAGCCATAGGCTTGCAGTTGGCCAGGGAGAGAGGAACATGAAGAGTATTGTGCTTTACAGGCAGCAGCGCTGAAGCTGATTTGAATGGTTTTGCACATGGTGCTGATTAATTGTCATTGCAGAAATGTTCCCTTTCTGTACTGTTTTGAGTGTATGTGCTGGGAACAGGGAGATTTCTGTCCAAAGTAAGCCTGCTGCATTTCTTGTTGTCCATGTTAGAAGCTAACATTGATGATATTTATGATGTTATCTAATGATTCTCTCAAACATCTTGTTACCAGAAATATTGTAAAATAAACTCAACATGCTGCTTTTGGAGATCCTTCTTTCTTTGGGGTTAGGGAAGACAGAAACTTTATAGCACATGCTGATCTAAACTTTAGCGTGTCTTAAGATTGCCTTTCACCATCTTTAGAAGTGTGTGCATCCTGTGCCATAGTTACACGTGTGTTTCGGTATGAATGCATTTCGGTCATGGCTAGGCCATGATTGGTATGATGGCATGTGTTGTGTACAACCAGTGACAGGGCGGTGGGGAAAAGTCACTTTGCCTTTCCTTTGCCTTAGGCTACCTCTGTACCTTGTGACTGTAAGTCTAGTGATAGAGTATTGTAATTTGAATAATTTAGCAGCTCAGATAGACTGAATTTAGATTAGTGAAATGGAGGGGATTTGCTGGTAGGCGGGAAAGGGTCGGGCAGGGTCACTGGGATGGCTTACGGCTACATGTTTTATTTATGACTTTCTTTAATCCACTAAGTGGATCGTCCTCCTCTATTGTTAATAGCTCTATATTTGGGGGACCAGAAACGTCTTTTGGATAAAAGATAATTTTAAAATTATACAGTAGATTCACTTCTAGAAACACAGTTGTTTTCAAATAAAAACCTTTCATTAACCAACTGCAAGAACTGCATGATGTCAAACACCAAATGTGTTTTATCTCGGTTTTAACAGGATCTGTCATTTTCTCTTTAGCAGGGAGTGGGCTGATTGATGTGTAATGTGAAGTCTTGGCCTCACTTGAAACATGGGGAGTATTGTCAGTGATATCAGTTGGACAGGGCTTCACTGGAAGTAGGTAATCAGAGTTTGCTTATCTCAGATAGGGTTGTTCTGGGAGTGGGTTTTCTCAGTGCAAGAGCCAGAATGAGAATAATTTTTAAGATTTCCACTTCCCTTTCAGGCTGCATAGTTTGTCGAAATAGGGGAATTAGCACTTCAGAAAATGGTTACTGTATTTTAGCTGTTGTGGGCATGGCAATGTATAAGATAAGATTTATCTTAAAGATTTAAGATAGGTTTATCATTCATATAAATCTTAGGTACTTTGTAACTGGAAACGATTTACATACGGGACAAAATGTTACAGCAAACTCACTGTCAGAAGTTGGCTTGCTTCATTTAATTCAGAAGAGCAAGCCAGGGTTTGAATGAGGTTTCTAGGTCATTGTGTCCTTTAAGAACCTTTTCCCTTGAAAGAAGGGAAATCAATATATCCTAGTGTCTGTCTTTGTCCTGTGGACTGTATGCCAGAGTATTTGTTGGATCGCCTCTGTTTTACTTGGGGAGGAAGAGGGAGGCTGTCTGTGCATAGAATTAGTTGTTAAAGGGACTTTAAAAAAAAAAACTTTCAGAATGCTATTTGTCACGTTTACAAAGCAGAATTTATAAGAAGAAAAAAATAAAGCTGGAAGTGTGTATGAGGATTAAAGCAGGGAACCTCCTTAGAGGCTCGTCAGTTATCTCCCCGGGCAGCAGAACAGCAGCTGCCGCTGGGTGATTAAATTGTTAACGTGCTTGCTGACGTCACCTTTCCGAGAACACTAGTACCGGTATGTGTGATTTACTATAACAAGATCTTAAGTTTTTCCTGTTGGCAAATGACATGTAATATTTACAGCGGTCTTGGTTTCTCTCCAGTAGAAACATTTCAGATAAAGTGATACATGAAAGGAAAGAGTAATGGTTTCCTATCCCAGCAAAATAATACAAAGAAATATATTTTACTTTAAAATGCACGTGTGTCTTAATTTTGCTGTGTATTGGCTTTGATAATATTTTTTTTCTTCACACAGAGGTATCATAATTTTTTTTAAAGACTCCTGAAAGTCAAGATGGTGTTGCCTTACAACTGGAATGCTAATAAAAACAGACTAACCCAGTAAATTTCTCATGTTTTTATATTAAAAAGAATTTTTCAGCATATTTCTGTTCTCTGCGTGTTTGTATGTGACTGCATGTAAAAGCTAGGACCTAAAGGAGGTGCGGTAACAACCCCAAATCTGAGTCCTTGAACAACAACAAAATAGTTGTACTTTACTGTTGACTTCTCTACTTTAATCCAGCAAGATCATCTCTGGCAGTTGCCAATAGTAGATAGATGAGGGAGAGTATAAAAGCAGATCAAAACCTAGTAAATGTATTTTCCCAGGTTTCCAAACCTGGAAAGTATTTATATAAAATCATATGAGCAATCTGTAGAACAAGAGTCTTAATTCAGTGACTGTTTTTTGATTGCCATCAGCTTTTTTCCTGTGCAAGGTTATATTCATGGATTTCTGAGATAAGCCTTGTGCTGTACAGCCTGGCTATGAGTTCAGTTGTCATAGCTGTGCCGAATTTGATACTTGGAAGTTGCTCATGTGAAAACTCATGATTTTGTGCATTTCCCAAGATGTCTATCAAAAGGAAGTTAGCCTTTTGGTGCAGGGAGAGGGAAAAGTGGGCTGGCATTTTAACAGCAGTCTGTGCCCCAGTTGAGTTTTGTGGGCTGAAGTCTCTTAAATTCATTTTAGTTTGCTGTTTTTTATTTACTCTTCTGAAACAGTCTGCTGAGGCTGTTGAGCTTCAGGAGGTTTGCAGTCAGTTGGATCTCATTTTCTGGCATCTAGTTGTGTACAGATTTTAAACTAAAAGTGCTCTTTGTTTAATACAGTGACCAATAAATGGCTGAAGCATTACTTACTGTGAACAAGTCTCATTACCTAAATGTCTCCTAGAGGCTGATAAATCAGATACTAAAAGGTTCTAGGAACAGCCACAATGACTTTTTATTATGCAGTGTTTGAGCTTGACAGTATGATCATCTTTCTCATATTAATGTTAGAATTTTATCCTTCACTTGCCTCTGCCATAAATAGGGGAATCTTCTGTCTTGCCTATGTAATTGTGAGAGACTGAAACCATGTAATTAGATTAGACTTCATTTAATTGAAAGATTTGTTAAATATGTACGTTTTTGCATGTGTCTATTATTGTTATATTGTACAGTATTTGACAATAACTCATAGGGAAAATTAAATTGATCAGTGCTTAGTTTGAATTATTGCAAGTACATTTTGGTGAGTTTTTTTAGCTGTGTGAGTTTTTCTGTATGATTCTACCTCAACCTATGAAACTTCACCAAAAATTTTGGAATTCTGAACACAAAGGAAACCATGCAGTGGAGTGATCTGATGTGATAGGACAGCGTTGCCTGGTGTGAGTCGTGGTGCTGTTGTATTAAGGAAATGCAGCTGTTGAGGGATGGCTGTGAGCATTTTTTGGCATGTATGGGAGGGTTGTTTTGTTTGGCTGTTTTTATAAATAAAAATGGGTATTCCAGTTTTCTGAGCATCTGCTAGTAATCGCTTCCTGAAATTACTCCCATGTAATGCTGAGGGGAGAATGAGACAGGCAGTTATCAAAGATAGATGAGAAATTATTTTCACATATACAAATAATTTACTGCTTGGGTAGGACTGCAATATTTATTTCAAGTTGCTTGTCAGACCTAAACTTGCCTTTGAGAGAGTATTCATCCAGATGGATGCATCATTAATTCTTAATTTTGTTTGAATTTTAGATGATCATAGTCGTGTAAAACTCCAGAACACCGAGAATGACTATATCAATGCCAGCCTAGTGGTCATAGAAGAAGCCCAGAGATACTATATTTTAACACAGGTGAGTAGTACCAGTTACTACAGTATTACAGGGATTGAGAATCTAGGGGAGGAGGATTTGTACAGTTGTAATTTGTATTTGGATGATTCCTTGTCTGTATGTATTACATGTATTTCATATTAACAGCCTGTGTAGGCTGTTATCACAGGTAGCTGTGATCAGATTATTTTATATTTTAAGAAAAGCTAAAGGGAATATTGAGGTATGATTAATTTACTGCGTATGAAGCTTTTCAGGTATTTCTTGCTCTTCAGTTCTTTAGGAAATAGGTTGCAACAATACTTTAACCCCTTAATTCATCTTGTAGCTTCTGAACAGTAGTTTTAATTCTAACGGCAAAGTAGTATTGATGCTCAACCCAAATATGCTTTCCCTGAGTTTTTATTGTTCTGTTGTTTGGTTTTGTTTGATTGTTTTTTTTCTTAAAAAAAAATACGCAACCATTTCAAGTCCTGTAGTGGTCTGGGCAGCGTGATTACTTTCTTGCCTGCTACTTCTATAATTCTATTAATAATTTGTTTAAACTTTCAGAGGAAGACTTATTCCTCTTTTCAACAGTGAACTATTAACTGTGTTCAAATATTGGTTTGCCTGTATGTTCTCATGCCCATTTTTCTTTACTACACAGGGTCCTCTCCCTAATACCTGTTGTCATTTTTGGCTGATGGTATGGCAACAACAAACCAAAGCAGTTGTCATGCTGAACAGAATTGTCGAAAAAGAATCAGTAAGTGAAATTAGTTGTAAAGCGATATAATTTTAATACAGTTGAGCAGTGTTTGATTGTTACATTAAAAGAACTAACAAACTTTCTCACTGGTGTACAGCATAATGTGTATTGAATGTAACATTAAAGTGATGGAGCTAAGACCTGAAGTTCAGTTTGGTGAAAGTAGCATCCATTTGGTGATGAATGCAGAAAGGTGAAAGTAACATTCTGAGAAAGGAGGATATGCAGATAGAAATAGTGTGGAGTAGAGGCAGCATAAGATGCTCTTGGAACAAAATGGAAGGTGGGAAAACAAGTTTGACTTAAAGTATCTTTAGATTAATTCCTCTAAATCTGATTACTCTGAAGAGTAGTATATTTGTTATAAAGGGATGTTAGCTGTAACAGTGAAGACAAACTGCTGCCCAAGAACTGGTGAACAGTTGGTATACATGCAGAATACAGAAATTTTCTGCTACGATGTAGCTTTTCTGCTAATGCACATAAGAGCACAGGATTTTAGTTATAAGTGCATGTCATTTGAGGTTTATGTCTTTTCTTCAGAGTAGATTAGTTAGGGAAGAAGATTGGTCTTCTAAAAAGTCACTTATTTTCTTGTGCAAAAATTTTCCTACAAAAAGTTTGAGTGCAGGGCAAGAGGAATAAAAGACAATGGTTTTGCATTGCTTTGTTCCCTTATCCTTTGTTTCACTAGAACCTTCCAGTATACAACAAGCCTGGAGAGAACTGGATGTGATAGAAGAGTTCTGTAACTGTGCAGGTGTGCATGTCAGAAATGGGGGGAGGAAATGCTGAAACAGCTGAACAGAGGTCTTGGTTCCCTATAGAGAACTAGAGAGGGGAGAGGGAGAAGGGTTCAGATGTATCTCAAAACATGTTAGCCCTGCAGTGAAAGAAAGCACAAACAGACAAAGCTGGAATGCATAATAGCCACTGAAGCAGTTGTAGTGACTTGGCTGTAAACATTATGGATTACAGACTTCGAGAGTTCTCAAACTGGGAGCAGGTACTTGAGTCTACTGTGTTGGATAATGGGGTCTCAAAATCTGCACATGCAAAGCCCAAGATACTAGGATATTTAACCAGATTTTTTTTCTTTTTTTCCCCCTTCTTGTTTTCCTTCCTTTAAAAAAAAATCAAATAGGTGAAGTGTGCACAATACTGGCCAACAAAAGAAGAAGAAGTTATGACATTCAGTGAAACAGGTTTCCGTGTGAGGCTGGTATCTGAAGATGTCAAATCCTATTACACAGTACATCTACTGCAATTAGAAAATATCAATGTAAGCTTTTCTCAGTCTATACAGCTCGTATTTTTGGGCTTCAGCGTACTGTGAGAGCCATTTAGCATGTTGTCACTCAAGGTTTGTTTGAGCTTTTGCAGTGGGAATTTTAATGCACTTGGCTTCTGAGGATGTTAAAGATGTTGGTGTGGAATATAAGCAAGTTAAACCTCAATTTATACATTAAAAAGATAACATCTTCAGCATTTTTATATTTATATTTTCCATATGGCAGCACCGTAGCATGCTCAATTGTGGTTGATGGTAGTGGTGATTCTAAGAGGAGCTGTAAGAATTAACCTAAAGGGAGGAACACAGGAGTTGAAAATTCTGATTTCCTTTGACTATCCGAAATCCAACTTAATAATAACTGGTTTTTAGTGGAACTTGAATTTTCCATGTAATTCAATCCAGCTATCTTAAGTTTTTTTTGGGAAGGGGTGATTACCACCTGTAGATAGGTGACTTTATCTCCTCTTGCTTACCTCCCCTTTTGCTCCACAGGACCAACCATCCTTTTCTCTTAAAAAATTAAGCGCTTTGACAATTTAACCAAGTTAAGCTCAAAAAAATTGTTCCTGGCCTGAGCTTGGGTTGGAATTTGCTGCTTCTGTTTCAGAGCGGAAGACAGGATTGAAGAGCTTGTCTGTTTGTTCCAGCTATGTCTTGTAAGATATTCTCTCTCCCTATAAATCTTGCCTTAAGTGCTACTATGGCAAGTTTTATTCAAGATTGTCTTGTTCATTCAAAACCTCCCTCATGACATGATAAAACTTGGCATGTTATTCCTTGGTCTCTTCCTTGTAAGAAGAGCTTTGTGAAATACTGTCCTGCTGACCTAAAGAATTTCTGTTTAGTTGTTTGTTCAATGACAGCAAAAGCAAAGAAAAGAGGAGTAGTGCTTGCAAGCTAGTGCCTGAGAAAGAATAACTCTCCTTTTTGGAAAGCTGAATGCAAGTTTTCCTAACTACCAAAAAGGCTTTTTTGTGGAATTATTTGGCAGATGTTGGCCCCTACTCTTAAACTTCCTATTTTCAAAGGATGCAGTTTTCATCACGTGTGTGTTTGAACATAACATTAATTGGAAAATGCAGAAATGCCTTGAGGAACAGCACAACATATACTATAGTAGACTCTTGAGTTGGAACTACTGAGCACTTAAATTTCTGGGTTTGTTTTGGACCAGCAGTGCCCGTCAGCACTGTGGAGTTTCTTGTATGTCACGTAAATCAGTTTGACAAATACCTAGAAAACTTTCTGTATTGAATTTTTATTTTAATACCCTGGCACTCTTGTAAGGCTCTACACATATTAACTCCAAAGAATAATTTTTATATAAAACACTAAAAGAAATAAAACATACTTGGTTATTCAAACAAAAAAACTGCATAGTTTCTAGACTAACACTATGAATGTTAAATGCAACCTTTTGTAAGGATTTGATAATTATACCATAAAACTTGTGGGAACTTGGTATTCACAGTAACTTGAAATGTGAGCTTAACTGTGTTTATGCAAGTTACTCTGGAGGGGCCTTTGGTGGAGGCAGAGTGTAAGACATTTAGCCACTCGATGCCTGGAATATAAGATGACTCATGAACAAAATATACTCTGAATGCCAAGAATACTTAAATTTTAGCATTTCCTTGAAAACAGAACCAAAATTGTCTTTATGATATAACCATTCTGAGCTGAAGTATATTTGTCTTACTGCAGCAAATCTCTTTTAAGACATAAGCAAAATACATATGTATGAAGAGTAAAGTGCTTGTTTAATGTTGTTACCAATGAAACAACCACTGAATATTTATTTGTTTTCTTGTTGATTTTGTTAAAGAGCACTTAGAAGTACAGGTGAAGTTGGGAGGGTGTTCTTTTTTTCAAGATTAGAGCAAAGCATTTGGGTGTTTGATTCATTTATATCTGTTCTAGGCAAACATTTGTTTTTGCTATTGGGGCTGGCAGAGTCCGGTAAAGCTTTGGAAAGAAAATGGTGTTTATTGGTACCTTCCCAAAAGTTTTGAAAATATTTCTAATGTTCTTTGTCTTGCTGGTGATTATCGTGGAATTTCCTTATTTTTTGCCTGACCCAGTCTGCATTTTAGAATACAGGCATTTGAAGCTGCTTTCCACCATGGTTCATTGTGTGTTCTCCATGGTTTTGTCAGTGTCAATTGTCAGCCCTTCTGCAAGTTGAGTGCTGCTTTCTGCTGTAATAGCTCAGGTTCAGAGTTGGCTTTGAGCAAAGACTTATTGTGAAGGCTTCCACAAACCTATGCCTCTGTCGGAAAATAAGGGTAGAAGGAAGAAACTGTGCTCATGTTAAAATTTTGTAAGCATTTATGTGTGAAGCTACTGCATGTATATGATTTGAAGCAAAGTGTCCCAGCATATTGTAGAAGTGATAGTCAGGTGTTTGAGAGCCTTTTGTTAAATTTGTAAACTAACCTTCTATTGGATAGTGTTGCTAAATTTTGTGGCAATATTATGTGGAGATTCTCAAGTTAGCTGTCAATATCTAACAAAGACTCCATCTTGTGTTGAATATGTTTTTATATTCTTTATTGCTGCTTTTAGCTTTTTTTTTTTTGGTCACAACTATAAGTATTGGTCTTTAGAGAAAGAAAACTTTTTTGTTTTCTGTAATTTCAGAAAACTGTGGCAACCCAGATACCGTGAGAAAGTTACAGTGTGACACATAATTAATGGAAAGCTTATCCCAGTAGTTCCTAAAAATTTTGCTAGAATGGTTTGAGTGATTTTGATGAAAAATTATTGGCTTTTTTTTTTGGTAGCTAGTCTTAGGAAATAAATCTTGGAAGATTGTGTTGTGGTTACCATAGAACAAGCTGGTTTTCAATTACTGTGCAGAAATGTGTTCGTTGTGTATAACATATAAAATTTTATATTAGTGCCTGAACCTTGAAGTCCAGGGTTTTTTAATTTAAAAGACTAGCTGACTTCCTGGTAACACTTCAAATTGAAGTTAGCTGTTCTTTAAATGTGAATTTTTATCCATCTACAGTTGTGAATCTTTAGCAAGCCAAAACTCTTCTCGTTACAGTCCAAAGTCACTTCATGTAAGTGATAGCTATGGTGCATGGCTCAGTGACTGGGAGTTCTTCAAGAAAGGGTGCTACAGATACCCACACAAAGGCAGTGTTTCAGCTGTACAGCTTGACTGCCAAGCACCACTTGAAAGAGCCATTCTGTTTAAGTGAGAAATGTGGGAGGTTTGAAATATTCAAATGGGATTTGACTGTAGGATTAGAGACTGCAAGTTCAGAGACGACCAGCTGGTTCCGGTGCACTGCAATGGGACTCTTGTAGAAAGATGAAGAGACTAGGTATTTTTAAAATGAGCTGAAGGGATGGAAAATCATGGGATGGACAAAGCCTTCATGCAAGAATTCTGTGGGTTAGAGCTATGTGACATGTGCAACAGCGCTGTTTAATCTCTCTTTTAGAAATACTTATTTCAGATTAATGTATAAGCAGGGTGACACTTGGCCATGTGCTTGAAGCAGTACCTTTTTTTTTTTTTTTTTTTTTTTTTTTTAGGAAGAGGATGCTAGAGGATGAGAGTGGGGGGAAAACACCCCTACACAGACAAACCCTACATACCAAAAGACAAAAAAGGCATTTTTGCCTTCTTGAGGTGTAAGGGAGGTTTTCATCTGTAATGCTGTCTAACGATCTTGTGGGAAGGAAGTATCATTTGCCACTTAAAGACCATCTGATTCACAAGGAACAACCTTAACCTTTGCTTTACCTAATACGTGCATTTAACTCACCTCTCCAGTTTTCTTTTTCATTTTGTTTCGAAAATGATGAATTATTTTTCTTAGAAATAGAGGAAATTGCTTGAGTGTTATTTCCAGATTTCTTATTAAAAATTTATCTCCTTCATGTTTTTTAAACAAACAGGTCATTTCTGTTGATTTGTGAGTTAACTCGCCACTTAAAAAATAAGGTACAGAGGAGCAGTTGGAAGATCTCAGTCGAAAATGCAAACTCTTGTTTTAATGCTTTGCTTCAGACAAAGGAAAGTCCCAGTGTATTTACACAATTTAGGCCTTGGTAGTCTTTTTTCCACATGAAATCTTCCTGTGAACTCACTTTCCCAATATCATAGATCATACTCTGTTGTCTTTGTTGAGCTCTTAGCCAAAAGACAAAATATTTCTGGAAGATAATTGTGCATTTGAGAGTCACTGGAGTTGTGTTAATATTCACTGTTTTCTGTGAAAATACTGGCAGTCTTGCAGTATCAGGCATTGAAGGCAAAAGACAAAACGGGAGAGTATTTTTGTTACTGTGGTAACCACAAACTGGATTACTTTGGTTTCACAAAGGAGTTTCGTAAGCTGTCTCTGGTAAGAAGTTGAAATGGACTGAGCAGATGAAGAACAGTAGAGTTTATTTTAATTTTAAGGCTGTGTTTTATTGTTGCTGAAGAAGGAAAAATAACTTTTCTAGAATACATTGATATTTTAAATCTTCCTGTGTTCAAACTCTGTCAAGATTTAGGTAGGTTTCAGTCTATGTGGAAAATTTGATGTAATGGAGAGAAGGTAAAAATAACTGAACATTTCTAAAATTCCTGAGCTAAAATCAGTGATCAGTTTGTCTCAGAATCACCATGGCAAGGAGTAGCATTTAACAGCAAGTCTGAAGTGAGTTCCATAAAAATATAATCTAGATTTTATATACATATTCTTGCTGTCATTTCAGTACTTGCAGTTAGTTGTTCATGTTAGGAGAGAAACTGTGTGGTTCTAAAGCCAACTGTATGATTTTGGAATCCTCCTTTTTTACTTAAAAAGACAGAATATGTCCTGTGGAAGTCTTGCTAGACATCCTGCTGTATGGGTTGTTACAGGCCTTTTCCATGACACTTCCTGCTCCTCACAGTAATGTGGTTCATAGAAAGGAGATGTGATACCTCTTGGCATTAAAACTTGCTCTGAGCAAGAGTGGAGAGTGTATACAACACTGATGTGGACTTTTTTCAGTAGTATTAATTCTAGCTGTCTAATAACTGCTGTCAGCCTTTAAACTGCTCTAATGGTAGAAAAGGAAGGATATTTGGGAGTAAGTAGTAAAGCAACCCAAATATATTGGGAGTTTGAGAAGAAGAAAAAAAATGCGTATGGTAATAATTGGAAAGGAGGAAACGACCAACTCGGATAAAAAACTGCTTCAGCTTGCTCTGTTGGTTGTCATCCAACTTAAAGCAAGTTATGGGATGGTTTGTCTAAATGGGAGTTTAAAAATAGAGAATAGCTATTGATTTAGATTGGGGAAATGTGTGCTAACTGAACAAAAGAGGAACACTTCCTAGTTGTATTATTTTATTTGTTTTCACTTCTAGAGTGGTGAGTCCAGGATGATCTCTCATTTTCATTATACCACATGGCCAGACTTCGGAGTTCCTGAATCCCCGGCTTCATTCCTGAACTTCCTGTTTAAAGTCAGAGAGTCTGGTTCACTGAGTCCTGAACACGGGCCTGCAGTAGTTCACTGCAGTGCAGGGATAGGACGTTCTGGCACATTTTCATTAGTAGACACTTGTCTGGTTCTGGTAAGTGTTTGCTTATTCGCTCTGTCATCTTTTCCCTTCTCCTGACACCTTGCCTCCATTCCCAGTGTGGGCTTTTTGGTCAGAAGGCTTTAAAAACATTGAAGTTAATGACATGCCAGTGGAAACTTTAATTAATACATCATACTTTCTTTTTCTTCACATATTTTGATGGTTTAAAAACACAGCTCTTGAAATGCATTTACAAATCCATCTTCAAGTACATTACGTATTTTCAAAGCTTCCTGGAAAGTAAATAGTAAACATTCTTTCCCTTTTATATAAGATGTGCTTAGAAAAGGTTGAGGACTGGTTGGTTTTTTTTAATATAAGTTTAAAGTTAAGCTTGTGAATATATATGGAGATAATTAAATCTATAAGTCTTTTTCTCCAAACATAGAATATCTCATAAGTCTGACAGGCCCCTTTTCTTAAGAGTGCAGAAAATTGTTATCTGAACTAGCATGAGAATTCGGGCATGTCCCTGGATCTCCTGCAGTATGTAATGAAGAGTGGTGCAGAATTTCCCTTGCTGTGCAGCCCCCTGGGAGGTGGGGCTTGGCAGCCAGTTGCAGTGTCACATGGATGTATAGATTTCTATGTTTACTCAGCGAGCTACATCATCAAAATTGCTCATGACATGAGTGAACTTTAAATGTTAAATAATATTTAAAATAGCTTTAGAATTTTGTTGGATTTTGAAATCCAGGCACAGACTTTTTATTTGTCTGTGCTTGGCAATAGTGAAAAGGACAGCACAGGGTTAGGTGAAATAGGATTTCATTTAAGTGACAAGAGACTTGTCTTTTGGTTTGGTTAGATCCTTTCAACTTATTTTTTGGTTTTTTTTCTTCAGTTTTTCTTTTTTGATGCATTTTTGAAAACGGGTATATTTTGATGCAAATATACTTTAATATTAGATGATTTATAGTGAACATTGTAAGAAGTGCAGATATATGTTTAAAAACACTCCATGAATGTAATGTAGGGACAAGTGTGTGCATTGCTTGGATTAGGGATTCTGCTTTAAATAAGGAAACTTCTGCCGCATTCAGTCTGTCTAAATTGCTGTTCCATTCAGGAGCAGCAGGAAATACTGTTTTACAGTTCTGATTCTTATAGTCTTATTTCAAAGTTTCAATACATGCCTGAATAAAATCAAGCATACCTAATCTTAAGTTTAAAACTTGATATTAGAGTACTAATTTATTATTAATACAGGATCATCGATTTTTTCATAGTAAGTTTTCATTAGATGGTTTGCATTTTATCTGTAAAAACAAAATAGAAATCATTTGAGTGGTTAATTTTCTATATAACCAATATAAGCATAATATGAAGAAATTAATTTTTGGATTGAATTTTATGACTTTCACTTGCAATTGTTTTTACATACCATTGATACTTTCAATGTAACTTTCTTTACAGATGGAAAAAAAGGACCCATTTTCTGTAGATATTAAGAAGGTATTACTGGATATGAGAAAATATCGAATGGGACTTATTCAGACTCCTGATCAACTAAGATTTTCATATATGGCTGTAATAGAAGGAGCAAAATTTATAATGGGGGATTCAACTATACAGGTAAACGTATAGCTCTATGTATTTAAACAGCTGACTGCAACAGTAGTAAAAAATGAGCTCCAAATTATTTTAAAACATGTAACTTTGTGGAATTTAAATAATTAGACTTTTTCAATAGATGCCTAGGAGGTATCAGAGGATATCTGTTCAGTGCCTTCTATGAACTAAACGTCTAATCCTATGTATATGTCCCCTTTTCAATGAAATATAAAAATTATTTGTCTGTACAAATGTTTAGAAAAAGAAGGTTCAATCTGTATCTTCAATACTAAAAAGCAAAAGTAATGACCAGTACTGCTTTGAAGATAGTAAGGATCTTTTTTAGAATTTCTTGATCCTTGCTATGTATTTTCCCAACAGAAAAGTTTCCTGATGCCACAGATAACGTTTATTACTAAAGTTGCTGTGTTTTTTCATGTCCCTTAAAATCTGTGTTATATTTAGTAGAATCTAGCCAAATATGAATTTTGGGGCAAAAAAAAAATTACCTATCTCACTGTTTCATCAGAGCGGCTTGCAGGCGTAACAGTAGCTACAGTGACGTTAAGTGACTGGAGCTGGGAGCAAGGGAGGACTGGGAGGAGAGGCTTCAAATCAGACTTAATTCTGCTTTCATATGCTGGGGCTTTTTTATTTTGTTGATTTCTTAAAATCATGAATAGAGCAGATAAGCTAAAACACGTTTTTTCTCCTCTGTGGTTCTGGTAGTTGTCTAATTCTTCTCTTTAACAAATGTTTCTTGACTTGCTAGAAATAATTTTGCACAACTGCTGATCAACACCTGGGACAGTGTTCTGCTAGTCTTGACACCTGTGCCATGTGCCCAGAAGACTTCATGATTCATCCTAACAGCAGTTTAGTGTCTTTATTTTCTGGAAGCTGTTTCTGGTGGTATGAGGAATTGTCTCCAGTAGTATTTTTCTGCTTTGTTTTTTACAAAGCCATGGTCCACATTGTGAGCAGGTCGAGTTCCCACACTTAGCCATCTAGATCACAGGATTTCTCATTTCTGGATACAAGGGAGCAATCAGGTTCAAGTGTGTTATTTCTTCACAGTAAGAGAATACCTAAGAAGGCACACTTCTCATTTGTTCTCTTTTTCTTGTTATGACCGTTCATATGATCTTTCTTAAACCAGTGTTTCCTGCATTGCAGGCATTTGTCCTGGTGTTTTTCTCTTTAGGCCTCAGGGTCATGTGCAGAAAATCAATTGGCAGTACTTAAAAGGAGTGTTTCTCCTTTCAAGGTCAGATAGGCTGCTTTTTTGACCCTGAATGGAACAGTTGTACTCTCCAGAGCGTGAGAGGTATTCACTTCTGTCTGCTAATAATGGGGAGGGCATGAAGTTATTGACAGCTTCTCTGTTATAACATTAGCCAAATGTTCATCTCTGACACAACCATGGGTTTTGGAAGTCAGTATGCAAACACAACCTTAACTTGCTGCCAGCTAGTGGCTGCAACTGCAACATGCATGCAGTTTGTCTGCTTAAGGTTGTACAGTATTTAATTGGTCCTGCCATTCACACAGTCTTGTCATACATATTTAAACTTGGAATTACCAGCCATTTCAGCAATTGTTATTACATGTTTAGAATAGAATTCTTGGTGAGAAATTCCTTCTGTATGACAAGAGCAGTAAAGTTGTCTCTGATTTCAGTTTTTGCTGTGTGGCTTTATCACTACAGGTGTAATCAGTATTTGTCTTAGGCAGCAAGTCTGTCGTGGACACAAATATGTCTTCCAAAAGGCCTTTTTCTGTGACAGTAAGGAGGAGCTGCTAAGTGGATTTCCATTTGTCAGTGGCTGCTTCTTTTTGTTTGTATGCTTGTTTAAGACAAAACAAAGAAAACCTCTGAGAATTAAGTATTTTTTGGGTCAAGACTAGTCCCTTTGTGAATTTCAGATCTGTACTGGAAGCTTCTTTACAATGGAGAAGTCAGTTCATTGTTAAAACTCATTCTGCCAGCAGTCCATTTATAAGTGGCTGGCTTTTCTATATCACTGTCTGAGTTTGATATTTAGTTTAAACCATCAGTCTTGAATTCATGGTGCAGACAGGAATCTATCACTTGGATTTGAGAAGTCAATTTTCAGTTCATCCTCCCTATCATAGACTTCTAAAAGGAACTGATTTTTTTTTCTACAAGGTATTCTGTGTCTTTATAGGCACTGAATGATTTGTGTGAGAAAAGAAATGGTGGGTTTTTAGGGACAATTCTTTTCCTTCCTGTGAACTTTCTAGGGTTTTTTTCTGCATGAAGTTCTATTGCCACAAGTCCTTCAGACTGTTCATCATTAGAACAGTTACTCATTAGGGCAGAGATCTAGCAAACCAGGTTTACTTCCAATTTTTTTTTCCATCTTGGTTTAAATTACTTCTCAAAACAAGGTGAATAACTGTTTTATGATGCAGTAGATCTCTGGGCTAATGGGTCACTATGTGAAGTAGTAGTCTGCGACTGGCATAAATAAATCTAGTGAAATTTTCCCAGTTCTCTCTTTTTAGGCAGTTCTTGCATGCAAGTCCTATTGTATTTTGAAGCCATGAAAGGTAAGAGCACAGTGTAGGCCTCTAGTGAGTAGAAGGAAATGGGAAGTGCTGGACAGTGCTGGGTGACAAAAGAAATGTTGCTTCCTAGTTGTGGAGCTACTGTGGACAATGCAAACCCTAAAGTTAGTGGCCTCATGCCACCTTAGTAGCATCATCCCGGAGAAACAGAAAAAAGGATCATTGATCATTGTTGGAGAAGATGCATCTTCCCCTAACCTTATTTCTTCATCTAGCAGGTTTTTTTCTTGATCTGGTAGTTCCTTTTAATCTACTTTTGTGACTGTTCTTTTTGGAAGACAGCTTGAGCAAGGGTTGTCTTTAGTGTTAGGGGAATGTTTGAAATATGTTCTCCTTGTTTGCAGAAACGGTGGAAGGAGCTCTCTAAGGAGGACCAAGCGCCACATTCTGAGCAGTCTCCTCCGCACCCAACTAAAATAACCACAGAGAAGTACAATGGGAACAGCATAGGCCTGGAGAACAAAGATCAGATGGAGAAAGTAAACACTGACCTGTCCACTAAAGTTCAAGATATCACAGATGGGAACACTGAAAGGTAGGCAAGATAAAGAAAACATTTAGAAGGCAGATACACTTTCTCGAAAGGCTTATTTCTTATTATAAGAAAATTTCAAGATCTTTCTTCAGTAGAGAGGAAGGAATGGTGGTGTTTGACTGTCTTATTGAATTATTTTAAAAATACAACCTCAGTTGTTCCTTGTGATAGAGTTTTACTGTTGAAAGGTCAAGAGAAGAAAATGTCTCTGATTGAAACACCTAAACCTCATGCTTGAAAGCATTTTCCTGCAGACTATCAGTGAACTCCATTATGCAGTGTGAATTAGGTCCTAAAAGTGCCAAAAATAATTTGATACTGATTTTTAAATACAGTGCTAACTTCTGATTTAAAAAATCCATGTTACCTCAGAAACACAAAGGCTTGATCACCTACCACTTTCTGTGTAGCGGTTGAAATTGTATCATTGGAGCCATATGTTACCCTCTGTTCATGTTAAATCTACCACTGTGAGTAACTTTCTGTGGTTTAACTGTCATGTAAATTTGTCTTTCTCCTTCAAGTGTCTCTTCCTCACAAGTACAAATATCTCAGCTGGGAGGCACTGTGTCACTTGGGCCTGCCCCCATGGGGGTCACCAAATGGTGATCCATAACCAGAGATCCAGAAACCAGTCAGGGTTGTGCTGACCTGAACTGTGCAGTGCACAGGAGGAGGCAGTGTCTGTCCCAAAGGGACAGCCTGGGACAAAACACAGCAGTTCAGTGTGGATAGGCTGGAATTCTGAAATAACTTCTGGCTCACTAAATGCCCTGATGGGTTTGTCTTTCCATGTCTTCATGAGTGTTTTTGAGAGGGAATGACAGCAGTTCTGTAGATGTTTGAAGGAACCTCTCGCAAGTGGGGTGGGGTGTGGGTGTGAGTGTGGTGGTTGTGTGCTAAGGAGTTGGACAATCAAAATGGGTTTTTGTGTTGTAGTCATGGCTGTCTCAGAGATTGTGAGGGTACTTTTGGAGACAAGACTTACAAGGCGGCCCTGACAGTGTAACAACACACAGAACTGGGTTTTCAGTCTGTGTCCTTTATCAAGATCTGGTTCACAGACGGAGATGGGTTATTATTAAACCTGCCTGCAGGTGTGAGTAGGTTTGGATCAGTGTATCATTGATGCTGGTATGAACTCTGCAGTGGAGGGACCCATGTACATACTATGAACGTTTGCACGTAGTATCTGGCATTGCATACAAAACCAACCTCCATTAAAACATCTCTGCCACCAAATGGGGCACAGACAAGGGTGAAAGACTAAGCTCAGATAATTTAGCTGACTCCATCTGTTCTTTGTTGAACAACGTAGGTCAAGTGCCGTGTACATCTTTACATCTGTTATTTACTTACTTCATGGGGCTTCACTGATCTGAAACTCTCCACATCAAGGTGGTTAAAACATCATAAAAGATTGCTTGGCTTGAATTATATATTCTGCTGCTTTATGCTAATAGTGGATTAACAATAGGGAGTGTGCTGGAAAGAGGTTTGCTTTAATATTGTAATAGCCTCTTTTCCTGTTCTACAGTGTAAGATTTATCTTTTTTTTTCTCTTTCAGTTCTGTCCGAAAACGACTGCGGGAGGATAGAAAAGCAAACACAGCACAGAAGCTGCAGCAGATGAAGCAGAAGCTAAATGAGACTGAAAGAAAAAGAAAAAGGTGGTTATATTGGAAACCTATTCTCACTAAGATTGGGTTTGGTACACTGATTTTAGTTGGTGCTTATTCTTTCTGGAAAATGTATTTTCAAGAACATTCCTTGTAAGTAAACAGTAAGCGTGACTGCTCCGACAGCTAATTTTGCTGCAAGTTAATGACTAGGGGTGTGACTTTAAGCAGTAAACTCCTTACTCCTGGAATGGGTACAGACTGTTACATACAGTAGAGAAGTGATGTAAACTTGATCCCATGTCGACATCTCAGGACTTTCCACTGCAGGTACTTACAAAAATGAACTGCTGCCCCCCAACAGAGTTGATGGTTTTTGTTTATATGAGCAGGTGCAAACTTGCTGCAACTGTTTATACACTTTTTAAGATGGTGTTCTACCAGATCTTAAACAAAGCTGAACCATGGAGGTTTAGCTACTGAAGGCTGTCTGGATTTAAATTTACATGCCTGACGTAAGCAATAAACAATGTTGTATCATTTACATTATTAATGCAAAGAAGTTATCCTTAAATATGTGTAATGTACTAGTGACATGAACTTAAACATTTTATATTCTTACAACCTAGGATAAATATATTTTATAATTGCATATTTAATCTTTTTGTAGTTCACTGTACTTTTAAAAGCTCAGTTTGTACAAATTTCCGACCAAAAGAATTTCATTTTGAAACTAAATGTAATTATAATTTGTGCATGAAAAGAACAGTGCAACCATTCCCCATATTTTGTCTCTCCAGTTTGAAATGAGCAGCTAGGGGTCTGATGAAGCACTTGCCAATTTCGACTCTGTTAATTTGCATTCCTTATTTATTTTTTGTAGTTTTCATTATTTAAGTAAGGCATAGAAATTCAATTTTTTTTAAGACTTTTGAGAACTTAGTCCCCACTGAGAATCATAGTGTTCATTAATGTATTCAGACTTCAGCTACTGTTTGAAGGCCAACATTTCAAGTTCTGACATTCCATTAAATGTGAGACATAATGTTTTGTGTGTCTATAGATTTTAATTGCTAGAAAGAATAAAATTCACTCATCAGTGATAAGTGTAGAAAGCACATTCAAAGGAAACTATAGTTGGACTTCCAAGGGTGGCTTTAATAGGAAAGAAATGTTGGTAGTGTTCTGCCATACCCAGTTTGTTTGCCTGTATGAGCCACTTTGGTGGCGTCACAAAGTCTAGAACTGCTTTTCAGTTTCTCCAGCACTGTATTAGAGACATGATGGTAAAACACTTGATGACTAATATTTTGGGAATACCTGTGCTACAGCCCCTTTAAAATTATCGAGCACTCCCTTTCCGTTCCTTGGGCAATAACACTTTCTAAGTAGTAATTCTACACAAATCAGTTTCTGTGCTTTAAATTACCTTGCAGTACAGATGGTATGTGGCTGTATGTAGCTTGTTGTTCCAGTTGAGACCTAATGATTTGTAGGATTGGATTGTACTTTGAATTATGGATTTTATTTATTCAAGCATTGCCTTGTTGGGTGACTTCAGAGAAGTCATGTTTTCTCCTTCTGTTTTCTTAAACTTGGTTATTTTCTGTTGGGTGTGGGGTTTTGGGAATTTTCTTTCCCCCCCTCCCATTTTGTAAAGTGCTTCCTGGATTTATTGCTGAAAAATACTAAAAGAGCTGGATGGTTACTTGGTTCCTTATTCAAAGGAATTAACTTGAAAGTTTTTCAGAACGTCCAAGCTTGGTAATAACGTAAGAGGCATGGAGCCCAGTTACTTTGACATTTACTACACAAAGCTAAGTACAGTTTACCCTTTGAAATTCTCATTTCGCAATAGCCAATACTGTTTTGGACCACACTGTTTATATAGTGTCTATAGAGTAAACAAATGCTAAAGGGTCCAGATCAGGAAAACAAGTGCAGTTTCATACAGTTCTCAATTTGGGAACTTGTGCTTCAGTAGAACAAGACAATTTGTTCTGCGGCATTGCTGACCAAATGAGCAGCCCTAATAGCTAAATGACTTGCTGACTGCTTTGACACAGTGTAGGCAGGCAGCTCATATATTTCAAGGTGTTTCACCATTTTTACAACCACAGTAACTTTTAGCCAACAAGACTGTCAGAAGACTTTTTTTCTTTCTTTAAATTGAGAAGACAGGTGTTTCAGTATCAGCTGTAACTGTTAGTAGGTGTAAATGTATGTGCCTTATAGATATATTTTGGTTATGGAAAAATACATGGAATGTAATTAAATGCTTTTGTAGCAGAAATATTCCAGATTTTATTCTAAATACTTAAAAGCAGCTAAGGAAAAAGTGCAGGCGAAACCTTCACTGATATCACACTGTCATTTATTTCCCTTCTCTTGGCATGAGAAGGGTTTCCTGGGTGACCAGTATTCTACAGGCACTGAGCTCTAACTGCAACTTGTCAAGTTGTCACTAGAGTTGTTTCCCGATTCCATCTTCCAAATTCTGGCTTTTCAGTTTTGTGGATCCTCAGCAAACATTCCTCATTTCAGGGTGGAACAGGGCAGGAGGTGGCCATCTTGCATCTCCTCACACTCTCTTACCTTCTCGATGCAATAAAGCAGGACTTGCACATTCAGCAGTTGTTCTGTAAAAGTTTAGTTTGGTTCTGTGATTGCAAGTACCTTGGGAGTCTTAACTGTTAATAGTTTAAGGAAGATGAGCCGATAAAAGTCCTGGATAAAACTATTTTTAACAGTGAATTGTTCATGGCAGTATGAGAATAGGAAGGACAAGCAAACAACAGGTTGCTTAGTACACTCCAGGAAATAATTTGGATAAAAATCTTCCTCCTGGTCCATCACTAATCCTTATACCCCAGAATCTGGCGGAGGCTTGTTGCTGCTGCACACTAAGCCCTTGTGATACTTTGTAATTCTGTGGGATTTAAATTTGCAGCAGTTTTGCACAAGTTGGAAGTTAAATAGGAACAACTATGGGCCAAAATGAAGAACTGCTGATCCCAGGCACCCCTATGATAGGAAATGCTTAAAGGGTGAAATTGAAGGACGTGCCTTCTGACCCCTCTCCTGCCTCCCTCCACCCTGTTTTCTGGCAAGCTGCTGGCTGGTCCTGTGCTACTTCTAAAACGTTGTTGGGCTTGGTTCAAAGGGTTACTGTGTTTGGTTTTCCCCTCTATTCTGGAAATGCATCAGTCAAAATTTTTGATGCACAGTGGGCATCTCTGAATTTGATAAAACAATGTTTGACTCTCAGATGAACACTCATGTACAAATTATGCACATTTTCATTAAAAAAATTCCTAGCAAACATTTGGATCTCCATTGCAAGGAGTTTGCAAAGTTGGAATTAGTTCTTTAGGTTTCCTGTTTATGTTCTTGGTGCAGGGACAGTCCACTTAGAGTGACGGTACATCTGTATTTTCCTTGAAATGTATTAAGTAAAATAATTTAATTCAGTGTGAAATAGCAATTTAAAAAAACCTATGGATTTATTTTATGGAAGTGAGATGTTGCAAGTGGAACTTAGCTTATTCTGTTAAACCTCGAGTAAAATGGTTTACTGACATCAGTTTATATCCCCCTGAAAAGGGAAGAGGTATAAATGTGTATGCATGTATGTGTGACTGGATCGTGCAGGCAATTAAAAAGCCTGGCTAGCTTTATGTTTAATGAATGTAAACCAAATTATTTAGTTTGCTGTTTGGCATTATAGTAAAACCTGAGACACTTGAGGACTGCACGAGAAAGTATATTAACGGTGACAAAAGAGGAAATCTTCTGCATGGCCGAGTGGCTTAAGCCAGAGGATGGTATTTGCAAAGTTGACGTAACACACAGTAGTCTTCCTGGGCTTTTTTGTTTGCCCCTGAAGTTTTAAGTCAGTCTTTCATTTTTATGTACGAAAAATAAATGTGTTCAAAATTGCATCTCTGTCTGAGTCTTTATTTAAATTGGAAGGATAAATACTTGGAAGCCCTTTTTCAGTGTGTCCTAACCGATCGAGTAGGATGAATCAGTGTAGTGCTCGCAGAACTCAGACTTGTTTTACTTGTAGTAGCTTGGGGCTGTGGTGCCGTGAACACCAAGGTGTCTTTCTGCGTTCCTCGGAGTAGACACTTACCTTGCCTAAGAGCAGAATGTACAGTGCTGGGATGTCTTCCTCACTACAGGAAACCTTTGCCTGTAAACGGTTGTTTCTGTGCCGCTGTGCCAGGGGTGGCCTACAAAGCCGTGAGAGGTGGTGTGTTTTGAGATGCAGCCTGCCATAGTCCCACTGAGGCCCAAGGAGACTTCTGCAGTGCTTGGGGTTAAATGTGTGAGGAAGGGGTTTGCTGGACTGAGACCTGTACTTGGAAATCCCCAGCAAGGATGTGCCTTATACTGTAACATGGAAATACCTTCTGGAAAAGCAACAGCTTTCCAAGAGTACTTGCTCTGAGGCAGTAGTTGCTCCAGGGAATGCATGAGAAGCTGTTTGGTATTGACAGTGGGCTGCAAACCCGCTGTCGGTTCTTAGTTCTTTTTTTTTGTTGTTGTTGTTTTTTTTCCCCGTACTCTGTACTGAATCGGTGACTTTCTTTTGGTTGTATGTCGCAGGCCGAGACTGACTGACACCTAAGCCTTCAAGACTTGTGAATATTCTGCAGCTATAAACTGCAAATTATTGACATGCAAAGCAAGACATGAGCCCCCTCTTCGGGAACAAAAAGTGAGGTCTGTTAAGTACCAAGAAGACCTCAGTTATCTGTTTACAGCGTAAACTGCACCGAGGGGATGAAGACCACCAGCAGCGTGTGCTACTTTGCAAAACGAAATAATTTGCCATCTTGTGTTTTTTATAATGCCTGTATTAATGTAGAAAGATGTAAAAGAAATAAATTAGGAAATATTTTGTTTTGTACTGCCATTCTTATTGTATTTTTATACTTTTTGGCAGCATTAAATATTTTTTTAAATTGACAATATGCTGTTGTGTGCACGTTATGTTAGGGAGAAACCGTTAAGAGCCTGTTTTGTGGAAAAAGAAGCCTTTTGCCTTAAGGTTTCCTGATACCTGTCTTAACTGGAAAATGGCAAAATTATTAGAAAGTGCTTAAAAATATTTCCATTAATGCTAAGTATTGTAGTTTGATTTAGGAGGAACTCTTGCACATTTCTTTTGTAATACACCACTTAAGATTATTATTTTATTAATCTGACCAGTTGGTTTGGTAATCCTTCTTATGTTTGCTATAAAATATGCACAAGATGTTCAGAGTAACTTTGTGAAGGGAAAGTGTTTTGTTGGTTATGCTTTAAAGGGAAGACAGATGTGAAATCTGACCTCTCATGCCCCACGGTCCTGTGTAACAGGAGCTCAGGGCCAGGTGCAAAGCGCACAAAGTCAATGGTGTCTGTAATTAAACGGGTTTTGGATTGTGCCATCGCCATGTGTTGTATGTACAGTATTTTCCTTCACGTATCCCACCTTCTGTCAGCGTTCTCCCTGACAAAGTCAGGATGGATTGGAAAGGGGTAAACCGGAGTGTTGCTTAAAGGAGTTCTTCCAACAGGGTCAGCAGCGTTTCCAGCCCTGTGCCTTCTGTAACAGAGCTGACCTCAGTTCTGCACTTGATGTTCTCTGACAGTTTCAGATAAACCTTAACTCACAAAAAACATATACAGTTACTATGACTGTCTGAACTGGCATGTGGTGGGGTTTTATATGTGATTTGCACTGTGCATATTTTTGTAACAGGTTTTTGTAAAAATCATACTGAAAGTAAATCGTGGAAGAGGGGGGAAATCTAGGCCAACTAAAGTTTTGCTAAAATAAGCAGCAGCCTGAAATCTTAGCAGAACTTGGTTTCAAGACCCATGCATGAAAGCAATTATATTGAGTTGTGTTTAACTTGAAGGGGAAGCTGAATCAGGGGAGTAGTTAATGCAATTACTTGAGCTAAAGACAGGCTTGACACCATCCTCAAATAGTCTGAATTGCCAGAGTCTGGTTTGTCCAAATATTTTTGTTTCTTTAGGTGATTAGCATTGTTCTGAGTGTGTGTTGGAGGAGAGAACATTGTGACTTGATTCAGCTTTCGTTTTCAAGTTGGTGCAGCTGTGAGACCAGGAGTGTTTATAACAAGAGATGAAGCTCTGCCAAAACCACTGCAATAAACCCTGTTATTGTTTCATACAGGAACAGAGCCCGTTTATATTGCTTGGAATGTCTTTGGATAAGGCTTGCAGCTGTTCATGCCTTTTACCTTGGGCTGTGGTTTAGGTTTTCATTATTTTTCCCCTCTTGGAGGTGTGAGTAAGCATGCAGTGCATGACTACTGGAAACACGCATGTGCTTCATTATTTTAGCTGCTGCTATTAGAGCTATCATATATGCAACTAGTTTATCTTGTGGGGCATAGAGGGCTGAATAATGCTTATCAAAATGCTGACTTGCCCTTAGTTTTTAAATGGTTTTCAGCTACTGAGCTGATGGATCAAATTTGATGTCAGGCCAACTCGATGAATCAGCAAAGGGCATCAAGATATAGCAGATCCTAAACCAGGGCTTTGTCAGGTTTGATTGAGGGCTGCCTTGTGACAGAAGTCTTGGCTTACTGGCCCAGGAACTTCTGCCCCATGCATTTGTTTAGTTATTTTTACACAAGCCGCAATTCTTGACCACTGTTGGGACAATGTTTTTAAACAGGTGAAGGAAGGGGAGAGGCTGCCTTTGGAGGAAAGGGACAAGTGAATGTCTAATTGCAGCCTTTAAAGAAATGGGGTTAGAAGAATCAGACTTGTAGATGGCATTTTTTTTCCAAATGAAAAAGCTGTGATTTACTGGCTGCCAGTTTTTATTCCATGTTCAAAGCAATGTTGCAGAGGTGTCTTTATTTTTGGTAGTCCTCTTAACAGCAGGACAAAGCCGCGGCGCTGTTCTGCAGGCAGGCTTCGGTGTGTGCAGAGAGTGGGCTGCCCCTTCCCGGGGCTCTGGAGGCGGGAAGGGCTCTGGCCGGCCAAGGGTAGCCGCTGCCCGTCCTGCAGCGGCATCTGGTGGCCGCCTGTGTCCTTGTCTCTCCTCATAAACGTCGAACTGTCCTATACCTTTTCCACAGGGAACAGGAAAGCCTTGAGGATTTTCTCTTTTAGAGAGTACTCCCAGTACCGAGTGCTCTCCTTTTCCCTGCTCGAGGTTTCATTCGGCTGTGCTTCTTGAGGAGGTACTGAACATCTATGGCTCACTTAAGAAAAATACTGTGGAGCAAACGACACCCCATTCATCGCTTCTGTCTGGTCCTTCAGTCCAAGAGACTTGATCTGCCCCCTGCTCTATATACACCCTGTAGGCACTTTTTAAAGGCTACAAGGAATCCTTTAGCCCTTAACAATACTCAGCCCTGTCTTTTTTCTCCTTCACTCCAAGGAATCGCTCTTAGGGCACAGGTATAAAAGTATGAAAAGATTTATCACCCTTATCAAGTCTTTCCAGTTGGTCATTCTAGTTAGCATCTATTTTAACGTAGATCCAAAGTTCAGAACTAATAGGAATCGGTGTGTAGGACTGGAATGCAGTTAGCTAAACACCCATTAGGCTGGAAATTAGGGATGAGAGGGGAAGAAGAGGGAGAAGAAAAATAGAGCCTGAGAGTCAGTCTTCACCTGTCCAGCATGGAGCCCACCTTGAACCTTGCCTCAGGCCAGTGGCCGATGCTGGTGCTTGGCAAGAGCTCCTGCAGTGCAGGACATTGGTGACCTGGAGTTTCTGTGTCACGGACAATTACACATCCATTGCTTTCTGCACGGAAGCTGCTGTCACACAGCAGCTGGCCTGTGCCTCCCAGCACAAGTGTTGGGAATAAAGAGGGAAGTGACTGTGCTCCTTTCTCCCTTCTGCCTCACGGCAATTTATGCACTTGGCTCAGTTTGAATGTGGTTAGTTTTTCCAACTAGTTTTAGACTTACCAGACTTGCCTTGTACTACACATGGCCTTTTGTCTGCATTCCTGGACTGCTTCTGCATTTTGACTTGCCAGCTTATTAGTCTGGATACCTGTGGGAACTCCTAAAAATATATTTTGGTTATATATTTTCAATACTCTTCACAACGCTTTTCAACGCTAAATCATGGATGTGAGACGGTCAGTTCAAGAGTTGCTTTTAAATAAGCTGATGTGACCAAGCACTTCCAAAAGATCAATATTGAACATGTAACCTAATAAACAAAACAAGTACCATGAAAAACATCAAACACGTGAATTGCGCATCACACAACCGCTGTCTCAGACTAAGCTTATAAAACACACAGATACCAGACTGCCTGCTCTCAGGGCACTGTTATCCAATTCCTTTTATGTCTCAGAGCACTGTATTCATGTTCAAATCAGTCTAAGAAGGCTCACCGACCTAGAAAGCTGTAGTTTTAGCATCTCAGCAGCCCCTGGAAGTGCAAGAGAAGCCTGGAAAAGGGAAGGCTCAGGCGTGACCTACTTGTGGCCTTCCAGTACTCAAAGAGAGCCTACAAGAAAGATGGAGAGGGATTTTTCACAAGGGCATGTAGTGACAGGACAAGAGAGAATGGCCTTAAACTGAGAGTAGGTTTAGATTAGATATTAGGATATTAGATATTACGAAGAAATTACCGTGAGGGTGATGAGGCACTGGAACAGGTTATCCAGAGAAGTTATGGATGTCCCATCCGTGGAAGGCCAGGTTGGATGGGGCTTTGAGCAACCTGGTCTAGTGACCAAGACAGGGGGTTTGGAACTAGATGATATTTAAGATTCCTTCCAACCCAAGCCATTCTCAGTTTCTAAGTAGACCACAAAAGCCAGAACCGCCTGTTATACTGCCTGCAGTCTCCCCAGCTGAATCTACTGCAACAGCACTGGGAAAAGAAGGCAAAACTAGATCACTTCTGACCTTCACTCACATCACCAGGAAGTTTTGAAAAAAAGATCCCCAGTTGACATGGAAGAGAAGGGTTTTATCTTCACAAGAAAATCCATGCCTACACATCACTCTCAGGTTCTCAGCTGATTTAAGAAGGAGCACCACAGGCTTGTCCTTGGCAATAACACTTCACTAAAGAATAAGGTTTCTTAAAAAATATTTTATTAGAAAAAACTTTCAACCGAAGTTACTCAATAAACAACTGTACAAAACGTACTTCTTTGGTCAATTTGTGAAAGTTACCTTAATTTCTTCAGCTACCCACACAGGCAAAAGGAATTTTTCTTAAATAAAGCATTTATGCAGACAACAAAGCAAGCTGCTGTTGCTTGGCAATTGCTACGTAATCACCACCTCAGGGGATGTCTGTGACCACGCACGTGACTCACAGGAGAGTTCAGCATTGATCAGAAGAGTGCAGGTGGAAGACCGTTGCCAAAAAGTAAGCGCCAAGAACTTGGTATCTTCCACTGAGAAGAAGAATCTGTGGAATTGTTGCTCTGCAACAAAACCAGAATAATTCTTTAAGTACTAATGATGTAATTCTATCTCTGGCACAGATATTAAAATAACCAGCAGCAGTACAAGTGTCAGTGTCATGGTGGGTTGCTTTAGTGAAGGGCACTGAAGATAGAACTTGATCAAACCCCCACCCAATTTTTCCCCGCACCTGTCAAACGAAAGAACTGGTGTTCAGGTTTGGTTTTTCAGGTGGGGAGATTCCCAGTGAGATTGTAATCAAAATATATATTTAATTTGGTGTATCCTTGATGACCAAGAGCCAAAATGAACCCAGCCCAAACATATTTAACTTTTCTAGAATTCATCTGAATAACATTTTTGAAGTTCTGTACTGAGGAAAAATGAAAACAATGTATATAAAATATGAAAGCAAGAACTCTAGATCAAACAGCACTTACTTCACTTTTAACCAGCTGGAGCCATTCATTAAGATAGTTAACAAGAACAAATGCATCAGGAATGTTGTCCCCTTCTGAGCAAAATTTCAGAAGAACTGCCATTTGAATTCCCTTTGAACAGCTGTAACAAAAATGAGCAGGCATTTATATTCCTTTTTTAGATTCAAAACAATATTTATGTATTAAGAGGAACAACAACCTGCATATGGCTTGTTAAAAAACAAATCCAAAAAGTAAAAATGTATGCCTATATAGACAGATTTTTTTTCCTCCAGACTTCCTTGATTGCGTTTTCACATTTCATGCCCTTCTTCTTAGTCTTGAATTTGTTCTTTAACTTGCAAGGCAGGAATTCTACATCTTGCAAGAGTACTCAGTGCCTCTTTTACATATTTAGTTTGCATCTTTATGCTGGTGGGGCGTTTATACAGATAGAGTCACTCCTTACCTTTCTGTGTATTTTAAACTAGCAGTTTTGCAGGCTGCATATCACTACATTACTCACAATACTCTCATTTTTTCATTAATATATTAAGATTGTTGTTTTTGATTTTTTTCCCCCTTAAGTCCTGGCAGGTCTTTTCTTTTACGTTTGTATATTGTTTCCATACTGAGGTCATTACATAGGTAAGCATGGTATTAGTAACTCTGCTGCTGTTGGATGCAACAGTGTGGACAGATGTCAAAAATAATAATTAAAAATAAAAGTCAATTTTCCACGTGACACTTACAAAACAAATATCTTTTACAAAACTACGCAGTGCCATAGTGAGTATTAATATCCAAAATATAAAAACATGCTTTCAACACAATTTCTGATGCACATACCTTTCAACAAAACCCTTTAATCTAATTGTTTGCTGGCCCTGAAATCTTAACTTAGTGCTCAGAATTGTTTGTGATTTTGGTTTGTTTTTTTTTTTTTTAACTGGTGATGGAACCATTTGTCACAGGAAACCATTTTAGTTAAAGTATCACAGGTTCAGGAATTCTGCTATTAACAAATTATGGTTTATAAAATCAGATTAATTGTGAATTTAACTGTAAAGCTGATTCCCTTATATTTTTATCATATTCTAACTTAAATGATGCAGAATTCCCATTTTTTCCCCCCTCCTAATTATGGGCTTGACCTGGAAAAAGTTCTATTTCTATAAAATCCTGTTCTATGAAAAGAGGAACTTTTCCTGTAACACACCAGTTTAAAATATAATTTTACCCAAGTACTAAAAACAAGACTACTGATATCGTTCTGTGCTTATCTTTAGACAACTCACCTCTCAGTAAACAACAGTTTTGTGATGCCACCTCCAGGAATATGCAGAACTTTGTCTGTATCACTTATTCCAGGGTAAGCTGCTACTTTTTCCATTTCTTTCCAGTTTAGCTCCTGCATAAGGCCTCCAACTGCTTTCTCAAGATCAGGTGTAAGTAGGTAGCGCAGTGGTGTCCTAGAAACAAATCAAGAATACATTAAGTCTTTCAAGGAAAGACATTACCAAAGTTGTGGCAGACAGAAGGTGCAAGCATTGAGGACCTCACACTTGCAGAATTCCTCTGACATTCCCTCCCTCCTCAAATCAAAGTTAGAAGGTAAGTCTGTGGTCTCAAAACAGTACAAACTACTCTCTGCCACAAATAGAACTAAGGTGGTACCCACTTTTTAGGGGCTCAAATAACTGGCAAGTACCAAATACACAATCACATACACAGGAGAACTGCTTATGGTTGTTAAAATTATTTACAAATAAAATGTGCTTTTTCTTCCTTCAGATAGGAGGTGATTAATTTCAAGTCTGGGTAAACTTGGACTTCACCACGATATAGTATTTTTAATTAGCTCACACTAGTAAATCTGCGATAAGGGAGTTATCCTGTGGTGCTGAGGGAAGTGAGGGGGGTCAAATCACCACAACGTATGACTCAGACCTCATCAAATAACCATCAGTCCCTCTCATTTCATTCCATGTTAGCTGGCCATCCTGCAATTGCATGCAACTACCACTACTTCTGGCACATGCACAACAGACCTAAACCTCCCTTAAGGCCCTACAGATTTATACAGCCTGAGGATAACAACTGGTCTTTTGCAAAAACGCTAATTTTATTTGTTTTCTGGTAAGTCACCAGTTATGATGCCTTCGATAAGCGAGAAATGCTTGGGTTTTAAATGGGTAATATCTAAAAAAATACATACAGTCTGTTGCTTCCCAACGAATAATAACTGATTGCTTCCTATTAAAAAAAAATAAAATGACAACTTACTGTATTAAAGAAAACCTTCAAAACGCAGAATGATGATGAAGAGGTAAGAAACTAACCAATACTATAATCTACTGTTAAAAATCTAATTTGTGACCTGTATGTCAGCAGTTGATGCCTGACACTGCTTGCAGCCACAAGAAGTTAGAACTGAGGCTCTGTTGCCTGACAGTGCAGGCCAAGTGCAATTTGCTTACAGCTTGTTATTTGATCAGTAATTCTGACAGTAGTAACTAACAAAGTTCAGAGACCTGCATAAAATAATCCTGTATAACATCAAATTTTAATAGTATACTAAGCATTTCATGGCCTATGTACACAGCCAAGCAAAAGCACTCTGCCAAAAGTACTCAGCAGAGGGAAACATGTCAGTCCAAAAGAACAGAAACACCCATTAGGTCTTTTAAAAACACAGACATACCCCAGGAGTTGCTCATCGTCGCGCTGGTACGCGTGGCTGCTCGACAGAACGACGACTCTGGCACATCTGCTGCCTTTCACCCAAGAAAGGAGGGCTTCACAGAATGGCCTGTACTTGTTCTTTATGCAAAGACACAGGAAAAAAAAAGCGGAAAATGTAATATAAGGTGTTACATTTAACGTTTAGCAGTGATGTAAATTCTTCTTCATATCCACTTAGTCTTCAGTCCCAGATATACTTTTAAAAAGCAGAGCACTGTCCTGGTTGTTCACTTCATCAAAACTACACGAAGAATGACAAAAATTATCATTTAGACCACGTTAACAACATCAGTGCCACCTGTTTTGTGTGCCATTAATACCAATGGAAAAAGCTATAGACTAAGATGGGGTGGCAGGATCACAGAGTATTTTAGCACAATTTCAATGGCTAAAAAACTGCACCACAAAATATTTTTCTGGTATGGTATTCTGCTTATTTTAAATAGTAGCTGCTGTCCAGTTAATGAGTAATTCTAAATTCTTCATTTTTTACACAATGAATGCAGTTTAAATTAATATAGAACGCTATGAAATAATTAGTTGGTGTGACACAAAAAAATTAAGCTATTACGAAAAAGACACAAAACCAATAAATGTAACAAAAAACCCCACCCCAGACAAACCCCAGATAATTTTGTATTTTCAAGACTGTTAATAACTAAGAAGATATTTATACTAAAATCTTCCACCACATACAGGCTGTTGTGGGGCTTGGAAAAACAAAACAAAAGCTCAGCTGTCACTGAATGCAGAAATCAGTAAAATCATATCAACTGCAGAAGGTGTTATAGCATGAAGTAGAAAAATAATTTTGTTAGGTCACTTGAACTGCCTGCCAGCAGAACTATTAAAACCAAATAGTGAAGTAAGAACAATCAATGAACATACTTACCTTTATGAAAGGTGATCTGATCTGCAGGACTACAAGTTTCTTTGAAGGTAGGGAATACACTACAAGAAGAAATAATTAGGTCTTGTTAAGAAGAAACTGAGAAAGAGATCTGGGTTTAGAAATATCAAAATTTATCCAATTTACAAACCTCAGGATAGTAAACCTTTCAGCTATCAATTCACATGGGAAAGTGTGACAATATACGCAGTGTTAAAAATAGGTATTTTTGTGCAATGTCTTCACTGGTCTTTATTTAACTTGTACTAAACTTAAAGGATTAAATGAAGAAAAATATATGAAGATCTGCCACTGGTAATGACTCAATCGATTTTGCAGCTTTGCAAAGATTGACAGATTATCCTTAGATTTCTGTGATTTAAGAGGATAAAAAAAATTAAATACAATTATCAATGTAGGGAAAGAAACTACATATTTGTAGGGGGGAGAGGGAAAAACACTGCATAGGGAAAAAGGCAAATGTAGGTAGGAAGAAAGGAAGGAGAGCAGACAAATATCCTTCTACACCAGAAATTCAGTTTGCATCCAAACAGTTTATTTTAAGTATGTGCAGAGTTGATGTTACTTTGGATTAACACCACAAAAAGTTTTGGCTGCACTGCAATAATGTTGAAATTCAATATTTCTTACTAGTTCCACATGTCAAATTGGTTTTCCAAAATAACAACAGGTGCAGTCTCCTCCGTGAAAAGTAAATACGTTCTTACCTGTAGGTTACTGCGGTTGTTATTACTGACCTTAATTTAAGTACATCAGCAAAGTGTAACAATAACAAAAAAAAAGAAAACGTGATGTTCTTGCACCTTAAGCACCTTGTAAATACCTTCAGCATTCAATACCCACCTTCAGCATTTATACTCAGCTCCGTTGAGTTTTCCTCTGCTGTTGCATATGGGTTATTTCCAACCATTGGCACCAGGCAATCAGTGTAGAAGTAACCAACTTTAGTCATGTCAAGTGTGGAAATCACCAGATCTACTGCCAGCTGACCAACATTTCCCACGGACACTGCTGGCTGAAGTAACAGAATTGTACCAAATTATAGTGTGTTTCACAGATGATACAAGGTGCTCTTCAAATAGTGAAAGTTAAAATTGCTGCAATTCTGGTCAAATGTGATTTCTAAAAGCAGCTGCTCATCCTCTGACAAAGGTGACTTATTTCTTAGCAGATGATCAATACAGAATTTGGTCCCTGTCCCACAGAAAAACCCCTGGCCACTTCTGTGAATAATCCTGTCTCGCTATAAACTTAAACATAGGCTTGAAAACTTACCCCCTCCCCTCCTTTTTTGGACAGAGAGTACATAAAAGCCACTGAAGAAACTGATGTGAGACTTGCAAACCTCATGTGACACCCAATGGTAACGCTGATGTTATATATTAAACCTCTAAATCTCAGATTGACCCATAGACAAGAGTAGGTAATTTTTCATTTTTTTAAGGATGAAAATGCTAAGGGTTCCCTTGGATTAATTTCACAGGCAGTGCCGTTATCACCAACTGGGGCAGATACTGACCCAATGCAATGGCACACAAAGAGAAATTCAGGAGTTTGTGTCCTCCCGAAGAAACTATTACAGGAAGACAACATTAAAACTTTCAGTTTCTTTCCTCTAATTTATAAGCAAATCTACGAATTGCTGCTGCTGCCCGTCGCGGAGAGACACCGAATTTGATGCTGACAGAAGGTGAAGGAGGACGCGACAGGACTTCGCGTGTCGCTGCACACCGGCTGGTACCCAAAGCCCTGTTACTCCCACACGAAGGAAACAGCAGTGATGCATTTCCTGCCGCTTGTCAGCTGACCGGGAATGACTTCCCGCGCAGCCTGCAGAGTCATCCCAGGCTGTGCATCCCTGGGTGGGAAGCGATGAGGTTACCTTTAACTGAGCCAGGAAAGGGAGAGAAATGATGTAGGCAGGAGAAATGATGGGTTTTGCCCCATCGCAGCCTGTGCTGGAGCTCTCGCTTCACAGAGACACGGTCACCTCGGGTACCATTACTTGAGATCGACCTCATCAGGGGATAAAAACACCTCCTATGACAATCCTAATCCCAGTTTTAAATATAGCAGAAATGAGGATTTTTTACATTGGAAACATTTATATATCGTACCTAAATGAAAAAAAAAAAACCACAACCTTTTATTGCAGTGGCAACCCACGGGTGCTACAAATCTTGCAAAATCACATAGGGCATATTAATTTTTAGCGCAGTGGCATATAGCTATTGCTCTAAAATTGTATATAGCTATCGCAGCTCGGCACGTAACATCTTGACAGGAGCTAAAACCTGGGGTTCTGCGGAGGGAGAAGCTGACGGAAACGGAAGGGACCGCGCCAATCTCTGCTGGAGACAGCCCTGGGAAGGCGCCCTCCAAACCCTCCTTTGTTCGGCACAACACCCCCACAGATTACACACACCGCTTGCCCAGGGTCTTCTCCGCTTACCCCGCAGCCAAGTACCCAGGGATGAGCCCCGGGCAGGGCAGAGAGAGACCCAGGGCAGGGAGAGACCCGAGCCCCTCCTGTCTCGCCTCACAGCAGTGGAGCCCTCAGCGCAGGGACCTGGGGCAGCCACCCCTCAAACCCATCGAGGGCGGGGGCGGAGCAGAAACGCGACTTACCATGAGCAGAGTGAAGCCTTTAAAGTCGGAGGCGGCGGAACCCCCGCCGCGGTCGCAAGGAACGAACATGCCGGCCGGGAAGAGCGGAGGGAAGGAAGGAAGCGGGGCCCGCACGCCGTGCCCGCGTGTCCCCACCAGGGGGCGGTGGCGGCGCCGCCCGCGCCCCTCGGAAGGCGGTTGGCGCTGCTTGCCCTGCCGGCTCCGCCATGTCGCTGCCGCCGGAGAAAGCCTCGGAGCTGAAGCAGATCATCCACCAGCAGCTGCTCAAGGTGGGGCTGGCTCTGCGGTGCGGCGCCGGAGAGGCTTCCCTTGTGCCCCGGGGGCCGTGCCGGCTCCCGAGCGGGCGGCGCGGAGCCCCGCGCTGTCACCCGCCCTGTGTGGCGGCAGCGCCCGCTGAGGCGGCGGCGGGGCGCGCTCGCTTTGTTTTCCCAACTTCGGACTCTGCAGGTGGTTTCCAGGCACCGTTGTGCCATTTTCTTGTTGCTTTTTTTGAGCGAGGGTCTTGACGGGGAAATAAATGCCGATGCTGTAACTTATCTATCGCTTGTTGGTACAGTGGTGAATTATCCTCACCTGTCGTGCGGCAGAACGGGGTACTTGGAGCGAGTCCAGAGAAGGGCCGCCAGGTTGATTAGAAGGATGGAGTAACTCTCCTGTGAGGAAAGATTAAGAGAATTCGGATTGTTCAGCCTGGAGAAGAGAAGGCTCAGGGGAGACCTTATAGTAGCCTCCCAGGACCTGAAGGGAGCCTACAAAAAAGATGGAGAGGGACTATTTACAAGGGTATGTAGTGACAGGAGAAGGGATAATAGATTCAAACTGAAAGAAAGTGTCTGTAGATTAGGTATTAGGAAGAAACTCTGCACCGTGAGGGTAGATGAGGCACTGGAACAGGTTTCCCAGAGAAGCAGTGGATGCCCCATCCCTGGAAGTGTTTAAGGCCGGTTCAGTGGGGCTCTAAGCAATCGGGTGTCCCTGTCCGTGGCAGGGGGGAACTAGAAGTAGACGATCTTTAAGGTCCCTTCCAACCCAAGTCATTCTGTGATTGTATTTCAGGTTGCAGCAGCTGTGTCCTTAACATCCTTCCTGTGTGAGAGACAGGTTTATAGATCCATGTAAGTTACACAGCTCAGATGTAGGGCAGACATTCTCAGACTTCCCTTTGAGTGTAGGGGAAGCGTGCAAGGGAGATTTACTACTTTCGTACCTTACCTGCAAGTATATAGAAGTGTATTTTTTGCCCTCAAAAAATAAGAAACTATTATACTAAGACTGAATTATGAGGGAGATGAGAAATTGGAACAACGACCATTTTATAATGGATGGATTTGCAGACCATTTTGTAAGGAAGGAAGTTCAATGCAAAGGATGCTGTCAAAGAGAAGTGAAAATGCTCAGGTTTGGTATGCTTGTGATTTTTTTTACTTGAAGGGCTGTTTTTGTAACACAGTGATTCATTTGGTTAGTTCTGAATAGAACAATATTTTGGTGTAGTTTTTCTCTGTTCCCAGGAGAATTCTTACAGACTTAACAATTAAGTTGTAGCCACTACCATGTAAAAAGCTTGTATTTGTAACATACAGTGTGTTTTCTTTCAGATGGATGTCCATGGGAGGATACGAGAAGTTCTAGCTGAGACTATACGTGAAGAGCTCGCACCTGAGCATCAGCAGCTATCCACAGAAGATCTGATAAAAGCCTTAAGACAACGAGGAATCATTGATGATGTTATGAAGGAACTTAAATTTGTAACTGTGAGTAGCTTTTGAAGAGTGAAAGTATTTTTGCTTATTCCTCTTACTGATGTAGTGGAAATCTGCGACTTCTGAAGGTTTTTAATGGCTTTACTGCTTTGTGACATAATAGTAGCAGGAAAGCTTAATGCATATGCTGAAATTGGTTTAATGATAATACTGCATTGAAAATATTTGTTCAGCTTCGTTATACCTCAAGTACTAGAAGGGAGCATACTTAAGGAATGGCATTCAGCTGAAATGTCATGGTTTGAGACGGCCCCAAAATCCAATTCCCTAGCTCCATTCCCCCTCCCACATCTCAACCTAATGTGAGATGGGGTTTTCCAGACAAAACACACACCAGACTCAAAGTGGGGGAAAGGGAATATATTACAATGACTGTACAAATAAATACCATATCATATTATACACACGATCACAACTATCTCTACCATGACATATGTATTTACAGTGGACCAGATCTCTTCTCCCCTCCAAATAAAAGTCCAGGAGGGAAAGAAGGACAGATCCCTTCCAGTCCTTAAGCAGCAGCATCTTCTGAGGCAGCAGTCTGTCTGTCTTCTCCACATGCAGCAGCTGATAGCTGGCTTTCTGCCAGCACTCACGAGGGAGGTATCCAAACCTCTCTCGGCCCCATCGCCTCACAACCGAGGGGTCTTCCGTGGGCTTCGTAACCCCAGACAAGGTCGTATCACCACGTCATATCACGAAGACACAGGGGGGTCTTCGTGACAGTCTGGTATCTCCAGGAGACTCAGCTCCTTGCAGGGCCTCTGTGCCCTGTCTCTCAGGCTGCCACCGTGGCAGCAGTGCAAGGGGGGGGAGCCAAGGTCAACTCCCCCCGCATTCCTCTGGCCGTCCCGGTCCAGCTCCGGGACGCTCTGAGCTTCTCAGCTCCTCTCTCTCTCTGGTGCTGCATACTCCAAGGCTCCTCTAAAATAGGAGTCCATCTACTCCTCCTTTCTTGGAGGTCTCAAAGGAGTTTTGGGGGGCTGGTACAGTCTTACCCCCAGAACTCTGTCTCTCAGGCTGCTGGCTCTCTCTTCTTCCCGGCTCTCCTTCCAGGAGTCCTTTCTCTGGTGCTGCATGTTGCTTCTGCTGCTCCTTCAGTTCAGGTGTTATCTATCCTGGCTCTCTGCCACCGTTTCTCTGGTCAGTCCCGGCTGCTGCTCTGTGCCCATGGAGAAAAACATCTCCCGGCATAACTACAGGCACCTAGCCCAGCTTTATGCTGTTCCAGGTCCCTGCAGCCCCCCCCAGCCAGGGGCTGGGAGGGCCCAGAGGGCCCAAGGGGCTCAGAGCCCCTTCCTCGTGGCTCTACAACATGGCCACCTCTCCTCCAACAACCAAACTACAACTCTTCTCTTCCGGTGAGCTTGTGATATGTTTACATTTTTGCAGGAGCGCCCATTGGACAGAACTCCAAAACTTCCAGGGGTTTCCACCCCTTGGGGTCTACCACTTTTCTAGCCTCTGGGGGAAAACAAGATTCAAACCATGACACTTTAATTTTTAGAAGACTGTGGTAAGAGCACTGTTGCATCCCTTGACTCCTTAAAAAGTCTTAATTGTGATTCCAGGATGTGAATGAAAAGGAGAGGACTTCAGCTCCAAAACCATCAACACATTTTGTTGACAGAGAACCACCAGTTCTGAAAAAAAGTATGTTTCTTGTTTATTTAAATGTTTGGATCATAGTTTTGAGAGGAATTTGAAGTCTGTGATTTTTGCACTCTGAATTAGTAATCCAATATGAACTGGCATAAAGGTGGATGTTTGCCCTGCTTATTCACAGGAAGTAAATTCATGTAAGCAGCAGCAATCAGTGTTGCATTAAATGTGACTTTTTCATTATTTAATTTATTTTATGTTAAGATAACTTCAATACATTTTAAAAACATTGTCTCCTCAGCACTTGTTTCAAGAAAGTTTCTTTTGTTTCCTGGTCTCCTGTTAGTTACCCGATACTTAACAATTTAAGCTTTCTGAGATCTGTTTGTAGTCTCTTCATTTTTATCGCTACGCTTTACAGCAAACATTGACCCAACACGAAGGTATCTTTACCTTCAGGTTTTGGGTGGAAAGGCTTTTCTGGAACATCTTCAGGAACCAGATCCTCTGCCTGGCCAAATCTGTTCCACCTTCACTCTGTGTTTGCATTTTCGAAACCAACGCTTCCGTTCTAAACCTGTACCCTGTGCCTGCGAGCCAGATTTTCATGATGGCTTCTTACTTGAAGTACACAAGGAAAGCCTAGGTAAGGAATATTATGAGTTTAAAGCTGATGCTGTTGGGTTTTTTTCTGACTTAAGAGTTATTGTGTTTGATGTTATTTAGTGGATTTTCTTCCTGTTTTTTATCGTGTTTTTCTAAGGAAACTGATTGTTGTATTGGGTTGTGCCACTTGTAGATCTTTCTCTGCTCTTGCCTCTTTTCCTTCTCTTCTGCTCTATAATAACTTGAATTTGACCAACTTTATCCAGTGAGGTGATAGTGTCACAGATGTAAGAGATACTAAGGTGGCTGTGGTTTTTGTGAACTTTGTGCTGAAGAGTGAAGAAGAAAAATATAAGTTTGTTGACACATGGAAGGAAAAGCTTCAGTGTGAGTTCAATTTGCCTACCAGCTGGCAGACGCCTGCAAAAGAGTCAGCCATCCACAGCCTGTATTATTGTTCTTCTGTTGGTACCCAGGGAACATGAAATGAGCTAAGTAGGTTGTGAAAAGATTTCTGGATGTTTTCTGAATCCTGTAGAACTGTACGGTGCCTTATGGAATATCATGGAACAGAGAGAAAGCCAGAGTTATTGCAGTTGAGCTTGGAGAAGACAGTAAATTCAACGAAAATCAGATTTAGTTAATTCTGCTGCTCACGGAGCAGTTCATATCACAGAGTCAAGCTTAACTAGAGAGCAAGTTTTTCCTAAATACTAATATTTATTAAGTTGACGTGACACTCCAACTTAAAGAATATTTTTCAGTTGCTTTTACTTAAAGGTGCTTTAATAGTCTTTATTTTCTTAAATGCTAATTCTGCTTTAATTTTTTTGTGTAGCTGAACTGGTACATTGGAATACTCAACTACAAGAACCTTTTTATCTCCTCTGTAAATTAACTGTGATCTTTCTGTATTTCTGTCCTAAGCTTGGTTTGGTTTTAAGATGGGATCGTTGCTTACGTGTCTGGACTCAAGATTTTTCTTTATATTCATTGCATAAATTGCATTTTATTGCCTTTTTTTTTAATTTTGAGGATTTAATTTGGGATTATAATATTTTTGCGATCTTCTTTTGGTTTAATAATGGCAGGTGATGGAAGTAAAATGGTGGATGCAACTACTATGTTATCTATATGTGATCCAGTGCATATGGTTCTGATCAAAACAGACACATTTGGTGAGACCACACTGGTAGCATCCTATTTCTTGGAGTGGCGATCTGTCTTGGCTGCAGAGAATGGCATAACAAATATTGCTGTTGAACTCCTGGGTGTAGGTAAGGGTAAATAATAAACACGATCACTGAAAATCTTGGGTACTGAGCTTGGTTGTAAGCTTAAAGCAGTATTTTTTATCTGGTTCAATTTCAGTTTAATTTGTAAGTATGACTATATAGTATCTTTAGAAAATGTCTAGAAAATTTAATAGTCAGGGTTTTTTGTTACCACGCTGCTAAAAATGAATATTCCAGATCCTGTGTAATGTTGGTCCCAATGTCTTGGAACTCGCACTGCTTATTATCTGCACAATCTAGATAAGGTTTCAGAAACAAACCAGCCAAACAAAAAAGCAGCAGTTCATCTTCAGAAATATGTATCTGACTGGTGCACTGCAGAGTAAAATCTGGCTTGTGTGCCTTTCATAGAAAACTAGCAAGTTCTAGAGAAAGGGATCTCTGCTCTGATCCCATTTATTCCTGTTGCTGAAAGCATGTTTTCTGATGGAAGGGTTGAATGGCTTTGATAAGGTGCTTAGCAGTTAATATACATCTGTATTTTTGTGTATCACGTGTCCCCACTCCCCTTTTCAGGAGTTCCAACCTAAGTTTTTAGGATATTATGATTTAGCGCATAAAGAGTAGATCTTCCGTCACTTCCTAAGGGGTAGCTGTCCCATAGTTTACTAACAGCTACTGAGTCATTTGACTACTCTTTATCCTACTTTTTCTTCCTCTTAGGTAGTTGAGCAGTTCTTGATAGTTTCAAAAGAGATTGAATTATACCTTAAAAATATTCTGAAGATTGGATATGCTATCTAAATTATTCCTGATTGTTATCGCTATTCCCTGCATTCTTTTTAGAGAGCATTTGATTTGGTGCAGTGTTTTATCCAGCCTATACAAATCTAGTAAGTTTATTTGCTACTATGTTCGTTAGCTTCTTCTATGAGGAAAGGCTGAGAGAATTGGGATTGTTCAACCTGGAGGAGGAGAAGGCTTGGGGGACCTATAGTAGCTTTCCAGTACCTGAAGGGAGCCTACAAGAAAGTTGGAGAGAGACTTTTTAGAAGAGCATGGAGTGACAGGGAAAGGGGAAATGGATTCAAACTGAGAGTGGCTTTAGATTAGATATTAGGAAAAAATTCTTTACTATGAGGCTGCTGAAGCACTGGAACAGGTTGCCCAGAGAAGCTGTGGATGCCCCATCCCTGGAAGTGTTCAAGGCCAGGTTGGATGGAGCTTCGAGCAACCTGGTCTAGTGGAAGGTGTCCCTACCCACAGCAGGGGAGTTGGAACTGGATCATCTTCCTTCCAACCCAGGTTCTTCCTTCCAACCCAGGCCATTCTGTGATATTTTTTTTATAATGATTTGGAAATGCATAGCACATAATGGAGCAAGTTAAATCTGTTTCTTATTAGCATTTTTTGAAGTAGTAAAGCATCAATGCAGCAAATCCAGTGCTTTTTCTCCTCTTCTAAAGTCTTGTCATTGTACAAAATGCATCAAGAACATCAAAGCATGCTACCATTTCGGATGAATAGATAAACTGTTATGTGAGGCTTCTACTGCTTGTATTGCCTATAATCCCATCTGTAATCCATTTTGTAATGCTTCTGATTGTTCATGTAATTCTAAATTTTCAGCATTAGGCAAGAACATTAAGTTTGGGGGGATTTCTGGTTCATTTGTTTGTTGTTTTGGGGAGGTTTTTTTATGTTGAATAATCTCTTGGTATGACAGTTGGGGTCCTTTATAATGAACTGTATCTTGGGAAAGATGAATTTGACTTATTTCCAGCTACTTAAATTTGAGCTGCCTGTGTAATCAGTAGGAATAGGTATGTTAACAGTGTGTGTTACTCTCCAATTTGATTTTAGATGCCTGTTCTAAACATTTCTAGAACACCATTTGTGTCATACATCCCAGTACTGGCTGCAAATAGGGCCTTAGATAATTATCTTGGATATATACATCTGTGCTTTTTTTTGTCAGATTATGCTCTCATACAGCCTCATTTGAGTTTGAAATTTAAATAAAGATTCTCATTTTGCCCATATTGAAAGAAGTTTAATCACTTTTTGTGATTATATGTCTAACATTTATTTTAGTTGTTTGCCCCTGCCTGGCTGAAATAATCTAAGTAAATTGAATATGAGAGAACTGATGAAAATTTATTTTTTGGTTCAAAGGTACAGAATCAAGCGTTTCTGTTGGTGTTTTAAACATCAGACTGGAAATGTATCCACAGCTAAATAAGACGCTGTCTTCAGAAATAACAAGTACTCAAGTAAGTAAGTTCTGGGAGGGCTAACTTATTCTTTTTTGGGGGAGGAGGGGGGAAACTCAGTATAGAATTATAGATGCTGAATGCTGTTGATTTTTTTATTATTTGATACTTTTGTTCCCTGTTAAATTTAAATATAATTACTTTTTTAAAACTACTTTGTCTATACTGAACATTATTCAAAATATTACTGTCGTAGTTTTTCTAATTACTTGTATCAAAACTAAGGAGAAAAAATAAAGATGCAATATACCTAATTTTCTTCAGGTAGTATGTTTCTCACTCCCTTTCCCATGTGAAACAATAATTTCAAGTCAGCTATTCTGCTTGGAAAACCCATAAATGTTGGTCTGAAGGTGCATGCAGATATTCTTCTGCACAACAAAATCTGAGCAATCCCTCTGTACATCACTTGAGATGAACACTACTTCAGTCAAGCTTAATATAAGAACCTACAAACAAGAAATGTAACTTAAGGTTTTTCTGAATTGGATTTCCATTTAAAAATATGCAGAATTTGCATGGCGCACTTAAAATAATAAGCTTTATTTTACATATGCCAGAGGTAGTGTTAATGTACTTATTGATTATGGATTGGGGATTTTTTTCCTGTTTGGAATTAGTATGTGTAGGTTTGGTTTTGTTTTTCTTACCTGCAGTTCACTTTGGAACGTCAGAAAACAGCAGAAAAAGAACGTTTATTTCTTGTATATGCTAAGCAATGGTGGAGAGAATACCTGCAGATTAGGCCTACACACAATGCAAGGCTAGTAAAGATTTTTGCACAGGTTTGTAAATTTTACAAATAGACCACTCCTTTCTGTAAGTTATCTTTTTTTATTTTATTTTGAGCTTTACGTGTATGCAGAATCTGAATAGATTTATGATATGGTTACATTCACTACAGAACTACATGTGGTGTGTCGAAAACTTGAGTTTGTAAGGATTGAACTTCTGTTTGTGTACTGAAGCTCAATAGCATGATGCAGACAGAAGGGTTGCTCCAACTACCTCTAATGTATGAGTGAAAAAGCCTGTTTAGTCTTTTCCTTGAATGCTCACAAATAGTAGAAAGTTGAGCGATCTGTGCAAACTATTGCAGATAAATTTTATTCCAGATGAAACGGTTATAAGAAATAGACTTACTAGATGTATTTGAACAGATCCACACAATATCTGAGCTCTGTGTGATCTGTAAAGCAGTCTGTCTGGTTAATGTCACACAATAGCTACAGTCAAAATTATTGCAGTCCAATAAATTACTGTGAGACTTGCTCCTTGGCAATTATCCCTTAGTATGAGGAGTGGTATGATCCTTGTGTGGTAGCCATGTTCCTAGCAGAGTTAATGCACTGTTAACTTCTTATCTCAGAGTAGTGTCCTGAAGCAATCTGTGCCTCCTCTTTCCCTTCAGTGAAGCAACAACTTCTGTCCTGGCTGTACTGGGAGTGTTCAGTAGTGATGTGAACTTCCAAATCCAAGCCAGCAGATGTGCTCCCACTCGGTCACTCTCTCACTCCACCCCATGGGATGGAGGAGAGAATAAAAAGGGCAAAAGCAAGCAAAAATTCATAAAGGTGGTTTAATAATTGAAGGAAAGAAAGGAAGAATAGGAAAACAGTAAGACAGTCACTCACCACCTCCCACGAGCAGGCTGATGCCCTGCTAGTCTCCAAGCAGGGGCAAGTTTAGAAAAAGTCTGTTCCCCATCCCCCCCAGTTTTATTGCTGAACATGGCACTATATGGCAAGGGGTATCCCTTTGGTCAGTTCAGGTCAGCTGTCCTGGCTGCGTCCCCTCCCAGCTTTTTGTCCACCCTGAACCTACAACTGTGTGGTGGCAGAATGAGAAACAGAGAAGGCCATGACACCGTGCAAGCACTGCTCAGCAGCAGCTAAAACACTGCTGTGTTGCCAGCACTGTTTCAGTCACAAATCTAAAACACAGCACCATTGGGGCTGCTATGAAGAAAACTAACTCCCTTCCAGACACAATACAAAGGCTTAAGGGTTTCAGGGCAGGGTATAAAGAGAAACAAATCTGTAATTAAATAGGATGGAAAGTAGGCTCTTGCTAGTTCAGTACCTATAGAGAGCTCATCTTGAGTCTCTCACTGGATATAGCAAATCTTAGTAAAACTGCCCTTAATGACCTTTCTCATTTCTGAGAAAATTAGAATTGTTTGATAACTTAGTTATCATCCAGTTTCATATGAGTAATGCAGAAACAGGCCTTATATATGAAACTGTATTAAAAAATGAATCCTGCTGGGGGGAGGGGTTATTGCTTTCAAGCTGTGAAATAATTTTTAACAGGATTCCAATCAACTTCAAATAAATGCTGCTTTTCTTCCACCAGTTTGCTGGAAAAGCATTACAAAACCTTACCAGGTTTTGTGACTACAGTAAAAATATGAGACCTTAATTTCCTGAAGCTGCAGAGATTTAAAAGGCTTTGATCCCTTTCTAAAATAGATGAGCATAAAAGTACCAATTTAGCTCAGTGAGGAATAGAAGAGTTCTATACTTCTTGAAATGGTTTTAGTAGTTGATAATCATAGTATTTGCCTGCAGCATGTAATAAAACAAAGCTTTTTCAAGTCATCTTATTTTTTCATTTTTCCAAGGAGTTAGAAGTTCTTAGTATTATTGCTAATATTAGTTACTTCATTGTGAGTAGTTTTATTGCTTGTTATTATGACGAGAGGTAGGGAATTCAAATTCAGAAGCAAATAGACACCTTTTAAACTCTAGAATCAGCTGCTGAGTCTTTAATGCTTTTTGAGGGAGTTTGTTTGCTGTGGGATTTGGTGTTCGTGGAGTTTTGTTTTGGCTTGTTTTTGTGCTTGATGATAGTGTGGAAATTGATAGTGGGTGGAGCACAAACAGTTCCTCACATTTAAGAAGATAAATTACAGCCCGTGCTGTTCCTTATGTTCAAACGTTTAGTCCAGAATGCCCTACGAGTGACAGTGCCAGCAGAAAAATCTAACTATTAATGTCTCTAAATGAGTTGCCTTATTGGTCCTGTGTCTTAATTCTGGAAGTATTGTTGTGACTTGCTGGTACTTGAGTGATACTTATTCCAGGGATAGTATATCCCATAGCAAAAAAACAATACAACCTAAGTTAGGATGAATACTTTGCCCTACTTGAGTGGCTGGCCAATAACCCCATTTTACATGTGTTCAGGATGAAAACGGAGTGAACCGCCCGGTGTGTTCCTTTGTCAGACCACTGCGAGCGGGCCGGTTGCTGGACACGCCTCGGCAGGCAGCACGTTTTGTCAGTGTCCTGGGTTACGAGAGAGCTCCCGTCATCGGAGGGGGGGGTGGCAAGCAAGAGCAGTGGTGCACCCTCCTTGCTTTTTTATGCAGAAACAAGGTATGTGAACGTGCTCCTTGTGTGACACAGCAGAGCAGGTATCATATTCGAACTGAAGTCAGTAATTTGAAACAGGCGAGAAATTAATGGATTAAATAAAATTTGGAGGATTCTGTTACAGTAATTTAAGTTCTTTTTAAAGACAGATATTAAATAGTCGACAAGAAGGCTTTGGCACAGACTTCCTTTACTGCTGTAAAGGGGTCCATTTGTCAATACATCTCTGGCAGTGAGTTTGGTTTTCTTCAATTGCATTTCTAAGAACACATATAATTATTCGGTGAATCCCTGCTAGCATGGAGGACTAATGTGCAGAATTCACTGAATTCTTGACTAATCCAGGAAGAGTAGGAAAAGTCTCTTTTGCTGGTTGTGGTTTGTTTTTTGGTTTTTTTTTTTTTTGGTGAGATGGGCTAAAATATACTGACAGCATTTATGTTCCATTTTTTGCAAAACAGGAGTTTTCACTTAATGTTTCAGCCTAGTTCTTGATCTGATACTTATTATATTTATTACATATAACTGTAATAAATGAAACTAATTGTTACTCATTCTGGGTTACAGTTCTTCTGCTGTATGGATAAAAGTAACAGTGATCGTTTTTAATACCTCTTTGAGGTGGTCAGTGCTTTTCATTGCAATGGAGATATTTCTGCCTTCAAAAATAATGTCACTGATGTGTTTGTATTAAAAAGATGTGTTCATGGAAGCAAGAACTGTGTCACAGATTTTAGACCTGTCTCCCAAGACCACAGAACAGGCATTGGCTGTTGTCCCTCAATATCATATGATGCATAAGTACCATATAAAGGCAGCACTGGCTACCCAGTGGCTTTCAGATGGAGATGACAATAGGGACTTCAAGTTTGAGGCACAGAGACAGGTGTTACTTCAAGACAGAGGTAGAAAACTGTATAGAAAATAACTGAATTTAGCCCCTGAGACACAGGCTGGGCCACTATTACTTTTCTTGTGAAAAGTGGTACAGCATTACTAAAATAGCACAGGTTTGTTATGGACTTGTTCAAACCTATTTTTCTGCATATTTCCCTTGTACACTGTGATAGTGGAAGATACACCCAAGAACTCTGAATTTTACATTTTCAATATTGTGAATAGTTACTTGACTAAAGAGCCTTACTCTTCTACTTCTGAATGCTGTGCTTTGTGTTATGAAGCCTCCATTGCATAAGCAATTTTTGTTCTTCCTTTACAGCTAACATTTGTGAAAAAATTAAGAGACAAAGAATATTAGACATTACATTTGGAAATTGTTTTCTGAGAATTATCAGTGGTAGTAATGTGTTTATGAGATGCTTTTCTGACTGAAGGGAAAAGCAACTACACGTGACTTCCAGCTGGTTTACAGTTAGATCTGTGGGGAACCTTGTTTTACCTTTGTTTCATTTGTCAGCTTTGACAGCACATTCAAGGTGGTGAAATAACAGTAGAATTGCATTTTATTAAGTGAGTAAATTTCCTAACTGTGTGAAAATATTTTGTAATTTCTAGTCTTGCCTCGGGTATATTTGCCTGATGTACATTTTTACATTTAATTAGAACATCAGTTTTGTTGTCACAGGTTGATAGATTCTCGTTTTGGGTTACTTGAAGGTGTCTTTATAGTTGTAGGAAATGTTTCCCAGTATTAATCATACACTATATTTGAATAAACTATATAAGTAATCTATCATTACAAGATACATTTTTAACTGATTTATTCTGAAACTAAACTTTAGAAAGCTAAAACTTGTCAAGTTTAAACTGTAAAATCCTGCCTTCTGACACATGCTTTAGATAAACAGAAGAGAAACATGACTTGTTCAACTATTGCTAGAGAAATATCACCACTTTCTTTCTTTAAGGTTTTATCCCTGCTTGATACTCAAAACAGCTTGTTAATATTTACCGTCTAGGGTGACTGCGAAGATCATTCTAACCTTCTGTGCAGTCTTCTTCTTGGGTTTGGGTTGGAAGCCTTTGTGTGTGTTGGAACAAAAGCAAAAGGAGTCCCTCACACTTGGGTAATGACTTGTGGAACTGATGGAACAATTACTTTTTGGGAGAGCTTAACAGGACATAGGTGAGTAAAAGGAAAATAAGAAAAGTGAACAATGTAATTGAGGTTTGCATGGGCTATTTTTGTCGTTGCTTTTTTCTTTTTTTTAATCTTTATACCCTGTCGTTTAATACAGGTGACCTTTGTCTTTGACTCTTTTTCCTGTGTACTGCTTTTCTTGGGAAAAAATAACTGGTTCAGTGTGAGGGGAAATATTTCAACAGTTTGTAATATGGTTTTCAGTGGCTTTAAAACTGTATGCTAACCGTTCTGTGTCTTATGGCAGCTGAAAGCCATCGATGCTATCGCTGCCATTATTTATAAAGGAGATGAAATCTGACATGATTGTTTAGGAACCCTTGTTTTTCTCCTGATTTCATCAGTGAAATCAATGGTACATTACTTTTTTTTCCCCCTGCGGAAATCTCTTTAAGTTCTCTGAGATTTTCTCTTGCTTAATCATTTGAGAAGAGCATGCATAGTTCTTTGGTATTCTAAAGCTTCTAGGACAGGTTATATTCAGTGCTGAAAACAGGCAATTCTGTTTTGCCACTGTTTGTGTATCCTATGATTAGCATTTGAAGATGTATTTCTCCAAATATGGTGACTAGTGGGGAAACTATATGTTGTTATAGTTGCAAAATTTAGTTACTGTTGAGAATCTGCTGGATTAATCAGCTTATTTTTTCTAGATTTAAAGAATAAAAATTATTTATTTTTTCATTGTATATTATACCTCCAAAATGTGGATAATTACTTTTCTGTAAACGAATTAATGCCATCTTTGGAGAAAAAAAGAAATGTGGCTTGTATTTTTAAAGGAGAAGTGGTTATATCTGTCCCCTCTTAATATTTTTACCTTGCCTTGAAATAAGGTGTATTAATAAGAAATTGAATCTTTTTGATTAGGTACATCCACAGACCTATCAACCCTGATGACCCACCGCTAGTCGAACAACCCAAGCCACTGTATCCTTATCGCACAGTAGGTTGTGTCTTCAACCACCAGAATTTCTTTGGGAATTGTCAGCCCTCTGACGCTGTGGACGTCTGTGTGTTTGACCTGCACGATGAATCCAAATGGAAACCCATGAGTGGAGAAGCCATAAAATCCGTATGCCCTCCTGGAGCAACGTCTTCAGTTCCCCCTTTTCCTCCTCTGTGTGCTTCTGCGATAGATGCTGCAGTAACAAGCAACGAGGTGGAATTGCAGCTGAGAATACTGGTCTCTGAACACAGAAAGGTAAGAAAGATTGTCATTGATCTGTCACAGTAATAAAGGTCCACGTGTTAACTGTGTACTTGTTGTGGATAGCCATTTCTTAGTTCACATACTCGTATCTTTGCAATGTGTTTTCCATCAGCTTTTGCAGAAATGTGGTATGTGAAAAGTGAAACAAATGAAGAAAGTGTTTGGAAAGATTGTACTGAGCTGGTTTAGACATCATACTTATTATTTGCAGCGGTGATTTGTAGCCTCACGTGTGGGCTACAAACTGTCTTTGAGTGGTCTGTAAAAGCACCAGGAAAATCTAATGTGTTTGTTAGTGGGCTTTGCCTATCCAGCAAAAATGTTTTTGGTCCCTTGATAAAAGCAGACTTTCATCTTACTCTAATTGCCTTACAAAATTGGAGATATTTCTGGAAGTTAGTTTCATCCTTTACCAGGACTTTTACAAGGTGTGATGTGCCAGAAGTGACTCTTTTCTGTGCTGGATGTGAAGGCGTTGATATTTTAAGTGTCTGTTAGCTTATGTCTGTTTTTAGTGGGGTTTTTGCATTGTTTTTGTTTTTCTCCCCACACAATGCTCAACCTTTGGGGTGGCAAGCAATTATCAGAGTATTGAGTCTCATGCGGTGTTGAATACATACATGGATGGTAAATTTTTCTACTTCTTGGCATTTGTGGGCTGGTAGGAAGAAGGTGCATGTACATGCCTTTGTGTTTTGGGGAGCTGTTGTGCACTGTTTTTTCAGAAAGGGTTTTCCATGAGAGACATTAAAAAAAAGTGAGTTGAATTGTAGTTGATCTTTTCCATATTTTTGCTGTGTATTTGTGCATTTCTTCTTACATTTCATTCAGAGATACTGTAGCTGAAACATCTAACTTCAACTCTGCTGGCTTGAAGTTTTAGTCTAGTAGTCTAACTTCATTCCTTGCTAAATGTATGATACTTTGTTGGTCATGTTTGATTCTTCCGCTTGGTGTGTGAGTCAGTCTACAAATCGTACTGCTTCATGGGTTCACTGCTGTTAACTACCAATTAAAGATTCTTGTATTTATTTGAATCTACTCAGTAGGCAAGCTTAGGCATATCCTAATGTTCCTTCTGCACAGTCGTCATCATTCTGTGACTTGCCTCACAGGATCTTGGCCTTTCTACTGTTTGGGATGACCAGCTCTCCTATGTGTTGTCACCAGCATTAGCAGCCTATGAGCTTGAACGCACAACAGGTGTTTCTGCAGGAAATGAAGAGTTTCAAGATGCCATAAGAAGAGCAGTACCCGATGGTCACACGTTCAAAGGGTTTCCTATCCATTTTGTACACAGAAATGGCAGGAGAGCATTTGCTACGTGTCTTCGGTGAGTTTAAATGTAAAGATTTTTTTTAATAATGAAATTTAAAGAAAGTTAATTTCCTTAGGTTTGAGCTGTAAGAAGAGTTGTATGGTATGTGTAGTGGCTACAGAGCTTTTAGGTTACATTGGTGAGTTCACTGATGATAGACTTCTTGTGGATTAAATTACAGAATGAGAAGTTAATTTGATTTCTTGGTACTTGTTAAAAATGACAGTGGTGGTGTTGTTTTCCTCCAAGGCAACAGCCCCTGCACTATAGAATAATAATATTATTTGTAATGATAGGCTCATGAAACTCATTGTTACTTAAGTGTTAGTCATATTGGAAAAAAATTGCACTATGTAATTGAAAGCTTTAATAATATCTTACTCTTGTTTTTTTTTTCGTCATACAGGTCTCCTTTTTGTGAAGAAATAATCTGTTGTAGGGGAGACCAAGTGCGACTTGCAGTTCGTGTACGAGTGTTTACATACCCTGAATCTGCATGTGCTGTTTGGATCATGTTTGCTTGTAAATACCGCTCTGTCCTTTGAAAAAACCCAAAATTATTCATACATTTTCAGATCTGCAAAATAATGCATGTGGGTATAAAGTTTTGCAATTGAAAACTAGTATTGTCTTTTATATAAATGCCACTGATTTTGAATACCACAGTGTGTGTATTGAAGGGGATTGTGTACACAGTAATGATTGTATTTATAAAGAAAATTTATTATTCTTTGCAATAAAAGTTACTTTTCATAATTATAGGAAAGTGGGTCAATTTACTAAAATGCGTGCATAAAATTCTGGCTTCTCTTTTGCAGTTCTGAATTGGTGTTAGAGTTCATTTAGAAATAAATCTGGTTTACCTCAGCAGAGTAAGCAACTCCATTCTACCTCTCCTTTCCCTGTAGTCTCCACGGTATACTTTGAGAGTGACTGAGATCCGGTAATATTGACATTTAAGCATATGTCCTTTCTACAACAAAAATTTATTTGCGCTTCTGTTGGACACAGCAGTAACTTCTACATTCAGCTTCTGAGAACAGTTCAGTCAGACACAGGTAATCTTGTTAATCTATGAATTTAGTAATTTATGGTTTTGTTTTTTAAAATATATATTAAGACTTGGATACCTGAACATGTGATGGGTTAGATGAAGTGGTGCCTTTTTTCTGATGTTAGCTTAGGAAGTTTCTGAGATAGAAGTTGTAGCCAGGCCATTTTGTTTGGCAGCCATTCGTGTTTTTGTCTAGTTCTGACACTCAGATCTGAACTTAATTACCCATTTGTGTTTTTGTCTGTGTTAAACCTGTGGATGATGATTTTGCTTAGTATCTTTTAGTCTTCATGCTTTGCAAAATGGTAAGCAGTTGGACTTACTGAACAGCTCTATATCGTGCCTCTCAGATTTTTCACCATGTGGACTCCAGGAGACAGCCATGAGGCTGGAAGATCTGAAACTGTTTGGTTTCTTCTGTAGAAGCCATTCTGTGTCTGTGATAGCCCATAACCACCTCCTTTCATTCTACTTGTGTAAGAGAGAGACAACTCTTTCTACTGGTGCTGGAGCAAAAAGAATTAACTAATTCTAGAGAAGCTTGTAGCACCTACAGCAGGAGTGGATGTTGGCATTTTGTGTGTACATTTAATCATCAGTGTGGTAGTGCGACACCGTTTTTGTTTTGTTTTATTTTTCAAGAAGTGTAGCACTGGGGTTTTAACTTGGAGTTTTAGTAGTACATTATGTACTTACTGGCCCTGCTGCTAACTTTACAAATCTGTTTTTGTGTTATCTTTCTTTTTATACCTTCAAAATGTATTCGTTTGCCTGTTACACAGCATACAGGATTTTTTTTCATTGTATCCAATGTAACATGAAAGGCTGGATCCTATTACATGGTGAATATCGCTAAATTTAACAGCGTTATTTAAGTACTAGTTGTATCTTATATACAGCGCTGTATTTTACACACGCGTATGTCACTGCAGGAGGGAAAAAGCTGCGGCGTTTAGAAGAGCTGGAAGTGAAAGGGGATTGAGGAGCGGTAAGCGAAATGGGAGAGCAGCTGACTGGCTGGAGCCGGGCGCTATCCCGACTGTGCGACAGGGGGCACTGCTCCGCGCTGTCCCGTCACACCCTCCAGTCTCATGTGGAGCGGGTGCGAACATCTGAGGGGGAAAATGCTAAAGAGAAAACCACTGCGTGTTCGGTGTGAGTGTTAGGTTATTTAGTCTGGTTTTCTCCTCGTTTACCTGGGGAGAACCTTGGCACGAAGGGCTGTGCCCTTCTGGTGCCCAGGTGTGTTTAGGGGCAGGGACGTCAGTTCCCAGCTGCTTGGAAGACGATTCCCCTTGTTGTTCCCTTTCCAGACTGATGGTTCAACTGCTGCCAGCCTTGCTGCTGCCGAGAATGGAGCTTTCCCGGAGGAAGTGTTTACGTTGGGAGGGCAGACCCTGGGACTCAAAGTAGTCCACCCTCCTGCTGCGAAAGCAGGGTCTGGCTGATACGTTTCGCCGTGTCCGTGATGATGTGGGTTGGTGTCAGTGTTTGACAGTTGGGGTTGCGGGGGAGTTGTTCGTTTCTGCGGGGGTTGTTACCAACACCCGGCGCAGAAAGAGCGGCCCGAGGGTTATGGGATAACACCACACTGCTGTCCGTGTCTCGGGCAGGGGAGGAAGCCCACCGTCTGGCCAGGAGATCCGAGCGCTGCTTGCCGTGGGAGCCCTGAGGGTGAATCCCGCCTTGTCCTTCCCGCCGTAGCGGCCGGCCGGCAGGGGGCGCTGCGGCGCCGGGCGCGGCGGGGGGGGCGGGGACGGGACGCCATTGCGTTGCTATGAGCTGTCGCTCCCCCTGCGGCGGCGGCGGGCGGACCGGCGCTGATTCTGCTGCTTGCCTTCCTCCCGCTTGGTTCCTGGATCCAGCCTTCCTGCCTGCCTGCCTGCCTGCCTGCCTGCCTGCGCGCGGGCCGGGCTGTCCGTCCGGCGGCCTGGTGGCACTAGCGGGGCGGGGAGGATGAGCACGGCGGGACCGGGCGGCAGCAGCACGAGCAGCAGCAGCAGCATCATCAGCGCAAGCAGCAGCCGCTGCCGCGGCGGCGGGGCCGGTCACTGAGCGAGTAGCACCGCGGCGGACGCAGGGCATGGAGCCCCAGCCCGGCGCCTCCCGCCCTGCCGCGCGAAGAGGAGGAGGACGCGGCGGGTCCGGCGGGCAGCGGAGGCGCTGTCGTGGAGGAGATCCTGCGGCTCTACAACAGCCCATCAACGAGGAGCAGGCGTGGGCCGTATGTACCAGTGCTGCGCCTCGCTGCGCGCCCGCGCCCGCCGCGGAGAGACCCCCGCCGGCAGGCCGGGGGCGGCGGCCGCGCACCTCCGCGTCTGGCGGGACGGCGCCGTCACCCTGGAGCAGGACGAGCCGACCGGCCGCCCCCGCCCGCCGCAGGTAAGGCTGGGGCCGCCGGCCCCGCTCAGCCCCGGGCACAGCGGCGGCACCAGCCGGGGTCGGCCGCCCGTCCCATCAGCCTTTGTCCGGGAGGGGACGGTCCTTCCCGCCGGACGGTCGCGGTGGGCGAGCGCTCGGCTCCTCGGCCGTGCCGGGGGCGGCGGGGGGTCTGAGTGTGTGTGTGTGCGTGTTTGTATGTGTGTGTGTGTGTGTGTGTCCTTGTCCCTGCACGATCTGGGTGTCGTGCGTGGAAAGGTAGAACCCGCCGCCTCGGATGCGGTCGCCTGCGTGCGGGCACGGGCAGGCGAATGCGGGTTCGGTGTTTTGTAATTGCGTCGTCTCTCCTGGTGCGTAATCCCGTGTCATCCGCGCACCGGGAGCGCCTGCTTCTGGGGCTCCTCCGGCCGTGCCCTGCATCCCGCAGGGTCTCCCGGAAACAGCTTGGCATCAAAAGGCACCTAATAGGAATAGATCGATTTAGATGTGTGCTGACATTAAGTAAGCGAGAAAGCCCTGTACAGGGGCTTAGCACCTACCATCTGTTTCGTTAAAATACCCAGGAAAGCGTATCTTGCGTTGGAAAGGAAAATGAGGGCGCAAGTCTTTTTCAGCATTTCAGAGCTTCTGATTATGGATGCAGAAAGCAGTAGTTTTTCTTGGAAGTAAAGCTTGATTTCTGAAAAGAAATTAAAGCCGGGCAGCAGAGGGATGTGGTCGGTTATCATATACATGCTGATATTCCCCAGTAACAGCCTAGTTCACGTTAAATGTCACAGAATTTTCGGAGGAGACAGAGGTTTCGGTATTTTAAAGTTGAGTGAAGCAGAAGGCAGTCATAAATTCACAAAATGGGATTAATGGAACCCTCAGCATTTGGAACACGTATATTATGCCTGGTGTTACAATTTAATGAAGCCTTTTAATACAATGCTTGTCTGAAAAGTCTTTTGGCTGAGATTTGCAGTAATACAGTTTGGAGCTAGAGGTACATGCAAATATGAAAATACATGCAGTGGAAGAAGCAACATAATTTTGTTCTACAATTGTAATGAGTCTAATAATGACTCCCATTTAAATGTGATCTGGTGTGCTTTTAAAATTGTTTTTAAAAATGAGTCTTTGTAATGTTACTTAAATACCAGACCAACACCCAGAAATTCCAGGAAAATGCTTTCCTGACCAAGACATCTGCATGTCACAAGTGCATTGAAGAGTTCTGTATTGCATTATTGTGTGGTGCTTTTGCTAACAGTCTTTTGAGATGATATCAGACTTCTTCCTTTCTCTTTCCGACTGGAGGAAATATATTGGTTTACTCTGTCTTTCTTTTTTTTGCTTTCTTTCCTTGCTATTGATGGGCTTGTTCTATTTCCTCTTACCTCCTGTAGGAGGGTGTTGGATAAACCCAGATCTAAAATTCAGGCCCCTCACTGATATCCAGCCTGTTTAGTTTATGCTAAAGCTACATGTCACATCTGCATTAGTGTTTGAAAATGTTTTAGTTAACATGTGCTAACTTGAGTATGTTGATACCACATTTAAATTTTTGGATGGAAGAGACCTTTTTTATCTTCCAGCCCTGTCTATTTTTCTCTCTTTTTTTTCCTGTCTTTTTTTTTTTTAACCTTATTATTGTATGCTTTATGTTGTATATTGGCTAACATAAATGAAGATAACCAGTCTGCTAAGACCTCCCAGGAAAGCAAAAGAGGGGAGCTATCCCAGGGAGAGTACCCCCTCTGGTGCACATAATAGAAAAGGGGAGGAGGGGAGTTTTCTGCCAGATGTCCCTAAACCATACTCAGTGATCCCGCATTTCCATCAGCCGCAGGCTGGTAGGTGCCTGGATTTGAAAGGAGGTAGTAGTCCTTCTAGGGTCCTCTTCCTGCTCCTGGCCTTCCTTATCTCCCAAACTTTGAAGAGACTATGGAAATATGGAAATACAGGCTCACCCATCAAGCTTTCACAAAGGATTTTGTATGTTCTTTGATTTGTGAAACCTGTAGCAGGTTTTCACTGGAAACTGTCATGTGAGTGGTACAGTGAATGTTGGTAATTCACTATACTGAATATTGAGGAGCTGACAGTAGGCTTGCTTCTGGTTGGTATCTTTTGAAATGTTCCAGTTGTTTTCCTTATTGCTCACTGCATTCTCCTGAGGTGATGATTAATGAGCTTCCTGAGACAATTTCATCTTGAGCCTCTCGAATGAGTTTTTATTGTTAGCCTTCCATATTCTGCTTTGTAGCAGTGAGAGCCTAGGAAGAACCATTGCACTGGTGCTGTGTCTTGGGGAGCAGTACAGCGAAGCATAGGCCCTGAAGCTGTCTGGTCACATTAATTTTACTCCTGAGATATAAATTAGAAGTTTTCTTAAAAAGAAGTACTGATTATGTAGAAACTGATGGTAGTTTTCCAAAGCAGTTTCTTGTGAAACAGTTTTCTAGTTAATGCACAATACTTGAAATTCCAAGTAACAATATATAGAAATTGAAGAAAATGTCCTTGAGATAGGAAACAAAGATGAGTTTCGCTGATAGCGGGCCAGAAAAACACTGTTAGAGTTGAATCACTGTCCTTAACCACAACCAGAGACTGATTCTCAGATCTTTCCAGTGTTATCTGTGTGATCTATTAATATTTGGTCACCTTGTTAAAAAACCAAGGTTTTGGTTAAAAAGAAGTAAAAATATTAAGGATGAAAATGCTACTCCTGTATTCGTTTTGATGTAACCATTAATATTACCTGAATCCCTGGCAAAAGGAGAATCAGAAAGGATTCCTGCTAATTGTTTTTCTGCCTTTGTATTTCAGACAATTTAGATTTAAATGCCCGTGTCAGGAGGTTTGTTAGAGCAATAGGGGTTCTTCGAGTTAAAGCTCTGAGTTGTAAAGCTGTTTTGTTCTAGCGATACATAAAAAATGTATAGCTGTAGGTTGGTGCATAGGTTTGGATAATTCACAGGAACAAATATTGGCTGTTAGTTTCTGTTTTAGTAAACAACAGAATCCTGTGTGGGCAAATAAAGGAGTCCCCGAAGAATGGTGTCTTTGGGCAGCGAACATTCGGGCTTTGTCTGGGATTGTGGAGAGCGATGTGATCTGTCACGCCTGTCAGTGGGGCTCGGGCAAAGTCAGGAGCAAACGCAGCCGTGTCACAGAGTTTGCTTTAGAGACGCACATGAAGTGATGTTTTTACAGAGCAGTGCAAACCTTATTGCTTTTCCAGAACCAAAGTAAGAAAGAAACATGAAAGTGCAAAAAACCCAAAGAAATGCTCATTGTGGTCATCTTAGTATGGATCATGGTAACTCTGTTACATCTGAGTACCGCAGAAACTTGGGTTGCTTAGAAATACCCATAATGAAATTGGACATATAGAGTAGACTGTATTTTAACTAATGGATGTTTTAACCATCTCTTTGTTACTTGCAATTTGTACGAAAAGAGGTAAGGGTGGCATCTCGTGAAGTGCCAAATGCAATAAAAAATTACTTCAGAATGAGCTAAAACATTCGGGGTAAATGTGTGGTTTGACTTCCCTGAGCTCTCTTGCAGAACCACATTTACAACGCGCTTTTATAAATTTGGAGCAATAATGAACTGATAGATGCAGGAATAGAAAACCCACACAAGAGCTGGCAATAGACCTCATGCCCAGTATTCAGTGGCATCAGGATACCTTAGGGCACAGGAGGCTATTTCATTGGCATTGAGCTGTTGCTGCAAGCTGCATAAGGGGCTCTTGCTTTTCAGTGCACTGGCTGTGCCACCTCCTTCCTGCAGGACAGTTTTGGGCCTAAGCAGGCTTGGTAAAATGAGAGTTTTCTCCATGTGTTTTGTTAGTGCCAGATCCCTGACTTAGCAAAGGCAGCCACTGATTCTGGGGATTGCACCAAGCTCCTCAGGAGGAACAGCCGTGAGGGTCTCGGAAAGGGGCAAAGACGGGTATTTTGAATGCCAAGCTGGGCTGACTTCCATCCATTGGCTGTTGAGGGCTGGCATGAATGTGGTGCTCCTCGGCCTTCCCTCTCTCTCCTGAGATCGCACCTCTGTGGATAGTGTCTTTTGCCTTGCTCTCCAGCCTTAGAGGAAAAAGCACAGAGGGAAATTACTGCTGGTCTTATCGGAAGCACGTACGATGCAGATTTTTCTCTTGGCAATCTGCTGGATGTTCAGCAGGAGGGCATAATGAATAGAGTATTCTGGCGTTGAATCAAAAAGATCACAGAAAAGTTGACTGCATGGTGGCTTTCACGCGACTTGGAGGGCTGAGGGTGAGACATGCTGGAGAAGAATAGTTTATGTTGTCTTGGCAGTTTTAATGACTTGTGTCATTCTTATACCCTTGTGTGCCCAAGTATTGGAGGGCAGTGTGGAGAAATATAGGATGAATAAATGCAAATTCAGCTTGTGTGCATCAAGACATTCTCGTCTCTCAGTTGCTTGTGGAGCAAGAGGAAAAATAGGCATGATTTTTAGAGGAAAATGAATGTACTGACACTTTCCTTCTAATTTTACTGGCCCTTTTAAAAAATGATGGATGAGAGTTGCTTTTCTTGCTATTTAAGTTTCAAAAGAGGTGTTGCTATGAATAATGCTAGAATAAATAGTACCTCTAGAATGCTGGCTTAATTATACTCTGAATTTGGATTTAGTTCAATACTACTCAGACACATCTGTATTTAAAAAATAGTAAGACTTGATGTATTGAGCCTCACTTTATCCCCCAAGAGTTTTAAGATAGATATCTATATAGGTGTGTTAATGTTGTAAGTCAAGGTAGGAAGAAAATAGTACTAGACAGCACAGAGGAGCCTTGGTGAGTTGATGCTTTTATCTCTGCTTGCTCTACTGATCTGCGAAAAAAGAAAGCTTAGGCTTTATTTATGCCAGACTTTCTGTCATCATAGTGGTTCCCAGTACGTAAGTGTGAACTGGAAGGCTTCCAGTCATGGCTTATGCTGATGCATCCCGTGCACCAGGGGTTACATGGGCTCTCTGTGAATATCCCGGGTGCTGGAGGTCCCATTGTAGGCAGCTCTGGTGGAGGAGGACAAAATAAGCGAAGGAAAGACCTTGGCATAACAAAACAATGTATTTGACTAAAAAAAGGTGCGTATTTCAAATGCCTGCACAAAAGAAATGGAAGGAAATTTCCAACAGTGGTATGTGACCACTTCTCCATACAAATACCTATATTTGTATGGAGAAATGTTGAAGATGGTAAGTAGGTAGTGAAGGAATGAAGTCTGATTTGGTGTTGTCTGAAAACTGCACTTTTTCCTAAGGAAAAAATAAGAACTTTGGAAGAAAAACTTTGAGGAATTATGGGCTCCTGATATTAATAATGACTTTAAGTAAGATAACACATTTGTACTTTAACAGAGGTTTCCTGGCTAATGCAGTAAAAATGTTGCTGTAGAAAGGAAAATGGAATTTTAGTTGTCATTGTTAACAGGGGAGTAAAAAATGAGACATCTGCCATGATGTTGCAGAGAGTTATCATGTCCCTGTGTGGCATCACTGGAGAAAGAACAAAGATGGGGTTTTTTTGGCAAAAGCCATGGGTGATGGAGTCCATCTTCAGGACTGGCTGGAGGTGACGGTTTACCCCACAGTACCCGGTGAGAAGTGATGGGTAGGACTCGGGGTCACGCAAGAAGAGCTTTGAAAATGAAGATGGTAGCAGTGTTTGATGTGACAGAGCGAGAGAGAGAGAGAGAAAGTGCCTTGAACAGGACGATTCAGAGAGCAAGACATGATCAGAGTGACAGGCAGTGCAGATGACCTGCATGGCAGCAGCACTGAGAATGAGCCTTACCTAAGCGTGAGCGTGTTTGCCAAGTGTGCAGTAGGTATGTTGCAGGTGACAAGAGGATTAAAGGCACATAACGTCCTGGTTCCATGTTGGCAATGAACATATCTTTATAAAATTGGGGAAGCTTTTTCTTAATATTTGTTAAAAGGAAACTGAGGAGTGTTTACTCTTTGTTTCTGAATTAATTTATCACATTACAGCATTGGATCTGGTAAGGAAACAAAGGGAATATTGTACCATTCCCGATAAAACCTTAAGGTAGCTCGTTGACACGTGCAACTATGAGTGTGTTACTGAATTTTATTACTGTGCACTTTAAGAGGAACTAAAGGAGATGAGTCACTTTGTACAGTGTAAATACAAGACTGCAAAGAGATTGCCAAGGTAGAGAAGAATTAAGAGAACTCGTATTTCATATACTTGAGAAAGTTTATTAACAACTGGTGAAAGTTCTTAACAGATCCAGCAGTGCTGTATTATCAATTTAGAAAAGCTGTAACTTGCTTGAAACTCCAGATCTGGCAAACGTGATGGAAGAAACTGCTGATGACTTCAATGAAGTCAGAATTCTGCCAGGAGCACACTTACTTATTGGATGAGCAGGCAGTTGGGTAGCTCCAGGAAAAATTAGAGTATGATTAGAGTAACAGAAATTTTAGAAAATAAAAATAAAAATTGAAACACATGAATTCTGCAAATTCACACTTTTTTGTGAAGGGTTGATATCTGGACAGGTCAGAGGAAAGTGAATGTAATATCTGTATTTACACATCTACAGAAGAGACTGGCAACTACAAATGGAGCTCAGCAGCACTCAGAGATGTGGATCTACCACAGTATTTTCTTAGAGTAACAAAAATTGATGTGATCCATAGGGAAGCTTAGAGATTTGCTAAAGAAGATGAGCAGTGGAACACAGAAAAATTATATAGTGAGCACAGGCTTGTGCAGAGTAGAAATGAGACAAGACAAAGAGCCACTATTTAATTATATCTTAGAAGGTACCACTAAGGTAGCATGGATTTGTTAACTTGCAATTTAAAAAATATTTTTATTACAAAATTTAACAGGGTATTAACACATAAGACCTCTTAGCAATTTATAAGAGGATTGCCTATGACTGTACAAAATGAGGAGTAACTTAAGTGAAGTGTTGAATGGAGAAAAATGAAGGTATGGAAAAAGATTGACACAGGGAAGGAAAATCCTGACTGCCTTTGGTCTAGAAACTTCTCTAAGAATTTTCTTTGTATTCCCTTACAATTTTTACAGTTTCTTTTTCTTTTCTCTCCCAAGCAGAAAAATGAACCATATAATTACTAAGTCATCAGCTGTAGGCTGATACAGAAATCATGAGTCACAACCAAAAAGCCACAAGCTCTGAAAACTCATCCCATTTCTGGTTGCCTTCTAATTACAGTTTAAAGGAAGGTTATGTTGTTCCTCAAAGTGTGTTTTTCTTAAAAATATGGGATTCTGTGCTTGCTGCTCTGAGGGGTCTCTGATTACCTCTCGTAATCCAGTCTGCTTTCTTCCATTTGCTCATGTTCTCACTCTTCTTGACCTTCTTCCCTGCATCTTGATGTCTTACTCATAAGCTACACTTTCCCTATATTTGTCTTTGTCACTTTTTTTTTCTATTTCTGTTTATCATGCAAGTTTTCACTGTCCTCCTCAGTTTATCTCGTAATATCGTCCTGAGCCAGAATTCTGGCTCACTCCTCCTACATCAGTATTTTCCTCTCACTTCATTTAATTATGAATCCTATTTTTTGCATATTCATCTCTTTTTCTTGTGTTGCATGGTTACCTTTGCTTTCTTCTTTCATGCCTTTTCCTTTTATTCGTCCTCATCTTGACTCTTGTATTGATGAACTTGTCAGGTTTAGTAACTAATCTGACCAGTTTCAGATTAGTTAGCAGCTCTCCAGTTTTTGGTAACTCCAAAGTTGCAAAACTCCAGTTTCTGCAGTCAGATGATGAAATGTGAATCTGAACTACTTTTTTTCACTAGAGGAGTTCCTTATTCTCTTAAGGGCAGAGAAAAGCTTATTATTGTAGCTACAGTGCCTCTTGAAGATGCAAAAGCTAGAATGCAAATACAAATTCAACTTATTGTTAGCTTAGGAGAGTGACTGAAGACTGTCCAATTTAAGGAGATTGAGTTAGTGACTCTTATGTTCTTCCTTGCTCCCTTTCTATAGGTTAGCTCCTGTGTTCCTTCTTTGGCCACCTTTACCACTGTCCTCTAGTACATACAGGCAGTGTGTGTCATTGCTGCCACTTGGGTTCTGCTGTTGTGGCAACAGCAGAAGTGGGCTGTGACATTTAATTATAATCTTTAACAGAAAATGAGTTTCAGGTTTGTTGCCAGTGCATACATCAACCACACTGTTGCGTGTTGCTGTGCTTATAATTTCAACTGTGCCAGAAGGTCTCTTGAAGGAAATGCCTGTGGATCTGAGCAGAGGAATCTGAGACACTAGAGGAAGGCTAGGGAGATGCTCTGAGCTTCAGGGCTCTTAGAGCAGCTGGTTATAGCTGAAACAGCGGCCATATGAATGTGGTGTCACATCACTAACGTCAGCTCTGTACCGTAATTTTTCTTCAGATGGGATTGCAAATGGTTTTGCACATCCCACATGCTTTCCTACAAATATACTGTGTCAATCCATTCTGACATACTGAATTATCTATTTTTCTTTCAAAACTCTTAAATGTGTGTTTCTTACCAGTGGCAGCAGTACAGGAAGCTCCTGCCCTAAGGGGTAAGACGGTGTTCCCTAGTGCTTGAGGAAAGTTTGTCATGACTCCTTTTGTTGAGAGTTTGATATAAGAATAATTTTCAAATAGAAATTTTTAGGAACAAAAAGTACTTGTGAAGGTTTGGGATTTCTTTTCTTTTTCTTTTTTTTTTTTTCCCTGGCAAATGGGTCTCTCTGAAGACTGGTTTCAGACATACAGGAAACCTCCAATTTAAGTCACTTTTCTTCTTGCAAAAACTTCACTTTTTACATTTCAACAAGCTGAGAGTGAAAAACCATATAATCTTCCAAACTGTAGTTTGTTTATAAACTGAAGTTGACAGAATTATGCTGTTTACTAGTAATGAATGTATTAGCTGCTATTTGAAAGCTGTCACGGAAGATTATTGTTGAATGTTTTTTTGGCAGTAAGAGTGGTGGAGAAGCTACACAGATGAATATCTAGTTGAATGGTTCTGAAGTCTGGAGAAGTCTGCACTTATCTTAAGAAGCAGCACCTGAAATAATTTTTCAAGACTTCACCTGTTTATCAGAGAAGCACTTAATAGTGCTTGCAGACAGAGACTATTCTATGACTTCTTATAGGGATTTTTCTTCTTGCAGTGCAAATGAAGAAAGTGTGACCCTTAGGCTACATTTATGAGTTCCTGCTTTTTCAGTCATGTCAGCTGAAGAGGGAAGAAATTTCTACCCCAGCCAGTATAAATAAAGGCAGTTTAAGTAAATTGGTTTGTAGGAGCCATATAAAAACTAATTCATTTCAATCTTGATAGATGTATGTAAGTGCATTAACAGTATTGTTAATGATCTCTTCTGAAATGTAGTAAATGCTTGATGGAGGGTGTCCACAAGTCACTGCAAACACCTTGGGGAAATCTGCTAAGTGTATAGCTGGACTCAGGGTGTACAGAGGCATATGGAATGGTATAGTTAATAATTACCATAACACAGCATATATTATAATGTTGTAAGTCACTTAGTAGTTTGCACCTGTCTAGAATACTGTCTGTGGTGCATTTGAACTGGTGTGAGGCTTAAACTACTTGTTATTTCACCTTCCTGCCACAGCACATGCAATCATGACAATACGATTGTTTTTGAAAATGTTGATATAAATAGGAATAAATAATTCAGTTTAGTGTTCCCTATATTTTTATAATAAAACAAAAAGTAAGTCACGATTTACTCTGACAGCAGTAGCAAATTCTGAAAGTAGCATATATGAAGTAAGGAACACCTTTATCCGAAAAAGGCAGCATGTGCTATTTTTTTTCCTATCTTGATTACATTTCTGTGAATTAGTCTTATATCATCTTCTATCATGGAGACACATTGTTTTGGTCATCTGTAATTGGAGTTTCACAAAAATAGTCCCTAATATTAGTAAATCTGCTAACAATCCTAGGGGTAGTTAAAAAACATTCTCAGTAATTTTCTCCCATTTATAGTTTATAACAATCACACTAATGTTACCATTTTAAACAGAAAAAACCATTTTATGTGAATCTCAAAGTGAATCAACCAGAGGCACCAGTCCTTTTGAAAAGATAATGTGTGATGCAAAAGCCGCCTTTTTAAGTCACTCCTGCTTTTTGTTTTGAAGTCAGACACCAGAGCTAAGCATTCAGCTTACATTGGCAACAGTTCAAAAGGAAGGTAAACAACTTTCACTGTGTTAGGTGGATGTTCCCTATTCATTCAAGATGTGTTTAACCTTTAGTTTTGAAGGGAAGGTGACCAGTTCAGTATGAAAAATTAAGCTTTTTGTCTATGCAGGTGACTCTCCCTCAGTGCCGAGTGTTTTGCATGTTGTTCTTGTGTAACGTGGAGTCAGTATGATCACTCCTCTGTGCAAACATTGTGCTAACCAGTTGGTTGAGCTTCCTTGGGCTCATCAGCCAGTCTGATAAAACAGTCTTTCCAGTTATGGCTACAAACTGCAGACTTTTCTTAACTGTTGCAGTAAATCCTTGGCAACCATCCTGTGGAACATGCACTCTCAGAGCTCACGCAGTCAAGCGAATGCGTCCTGTTCTGGTTTTTGAGCATGTGAGGACTCAGGACTGTGCCACACATTTCCTGGGGTCTGTGCCATCGGGCCCAAAGTCACAGACTTTAAACTAGCAGTGTTAGTGCAATGCAGCCGAAAAGCTAAGACAAAAAGAGTACAATTCAACTGTCTGTATGTTTTGAAATTAAGGTTTTGTGTAGGTCCCCTTTCAAATGGATAGATCTCTGTGGAATACTTAACTTTCTTGAATGTAATTTTTCCAGCAGAAAATCATCCTGTCAGAATTACTTCACCGTACTTTGATAAGTATTATTAATACAAAATTTTAAACTTGCTGCTTTTAGTGACATGATAGTTTCCTAGTATGCTGTGAAATTTCAGTCTTCTTTTTGTAAGCCGTCAAGCCACTTTTGTATGAAACTGTTTTGTATTTGGGAAAATTGAGATTTCAATTTGATGAAACAGTTCAGAAACTTAATTTCTCTATATTATACAAATTCCAAAGTGATGCTCCTGAATGCTGAGGAAATGCAAAACTTGTCAAGAGGGACTTATAAAAATAGTACAGTAATGCTTCAACTTTAATTTGCTTGAACTTTATGTTGTTGTTGAACTCTTTGATATCCCAGAAGTATTAGATGAAACAGTGGCTTTTCCCTGGTTTATGAATTAATGTTGTTTTTTCTCTTGAAATAATTATTTGCTACTGCTTAATTTAAGCCAGTGTGTTTTCATGTTCCTTCCACGACCAAGCATCAGTCATACAATTTAAATAATGAACCAAGACATTAAACACACATATTTTTAAAAGGGAGTATTGTGAAGGATCCAAATAAAAAGGGTAGGGCCTTCTTGTTAATTCTGTGATGCATTCATAATAATAACATTATTGAAATGCATGATTCAAGTAAAACAAAGAATATGTGGCAATTACTCAAAAAAAAAAGACTCTGGTTTTTAGTTTTATTTTTTTCCATAATCTTTTACTTAATCTGAAAACCTTTTTTTCTGTTACAGGTAAATCAGGCCATTTACACTGCACAGAAATGGAGGTAAGAGAAATATTTTGTGTTGTCTACTAGAGCTGATCTAGCTCAACTCTTTTCCATTAACTTACAGAGTAGATGTGGTGCACTTATCCTGTGTTGTCCCCATTGCAAAGTTGTACTGTGTATTGCATTGATGACTTTTGTTGACAGCTGCATAAATGTGTCTTAACATGGGATATTTAGTCTTATGTTCAGGAACAGAGGAAAGAAAGGTTGTGTGGTTTTTCAAAAACAAGATGAGAGATATGCTATGCAACCAATGTAATTTCATTTGATATTAATTTCTTTAAAAAATATATATTTTTTTAGCAGAATATTTCATTTAGGTAACTTCTATAGGATAAATTCTCCTGTTTTACTTACTTTAGAAAGGACTATTACGCCATGGAATAAATACTTAGTGTTTATGGAATGGCTTGGTGATTACTGACAACCTGAGAATTTGGATGGAAGCAGCGAATACAAGTTATCTCAGGGTTGTTTGTCCATCTGAAGACTTCCTGATTTCAGATACTTTTAATATTTTCTTTAATTGATTACTTGGCAATGTTTTGGAGCACAAGATACATTGTTGTATGTCTTGCTGGGGTAGCAGTAGAAACATAAATCCATTTAAATCTGCTTCATTTATATCTTGACTATTATTTAACTGTATCTTTGATACTAAGCTGTGACTTGTGTTGGAAGAGAATGTTCAAACTATCATTTGTCAGAGTTGTAGATTTAATACAAGACTGAAAGAAAAACTAAGTTGAACGTCTAGTTTAACAAGATGTGGAGTCACAGTATAATTTTTATTATCATACAGAATAAATAATGCAGTCTACTCCTTAAATAAACTTTTCCAGCAATAAATACAATTTCTGTGTCGTTTGCAGGGTAGCCTTTTCTCACTGCCTTTGAACTTTCTTTGAAATGTAGAACTGAGTTTTTACTTCAACTGTTCCATCGGTACCTCAGGCTGAGCCTGGAGATGGGACAAGGGAAGCATCTTAATTGGTGGGTTGTCTGCCTTCTCATCAATAATATATACAGAGGTGACAAACTGCTGTTACCGAGTGGTTTATACAGAGATAAACTGTGCATGATAATGGCTGCTTTAAAGACAAAATGAAAGGCCAGCTAATGCAACTACAAATGGTAAAGTGCTAACACCATCCAGGTTTTTGGAAGTATTAATAATAATAAATCAAAAAACATACTTTCTGCAGGATATGGTGTAAGGAGTAATTCTTAACACATGCAAGTACAGAAATTGGAAGTAGGTGCGTTTTATTTCTTTCTGTGGTTCAGTTTAAGGAAATGCATCCTGGTTTTGTTTCAGCATTTGTAAAATCTCAGTTCACAAATCTAGTGCTTTATTTAGAAATTATAATCTGTTGTGTCATCTGCTTTGCATACTAAATATCATTACAATTTTGCTTTGTGTCTTTTAAATGGAAGGTAATGAAAGGCCCTAACACTAAAAATGCAGATAATAAATCCCTGTTAAAATATTTTTAGCAAAACATAAAATACTTCATTTTGGGAAAGTAAAAGTGCTTTTGCTTCAAATGAAAATGTCTAGTAAGAGTCAGTTGGATATGTTATACTTCATCTTCCATGGGAAAAGAGTTCTTTAATTTTGATATTTCAAAAATATTTTTTGTTGATAGTTGAAAAGAAAATCAGATTAGAATTTCCCATGAGACAGAGGCTTCCTTTTAAAATGTCTCTAATAAGAGACTGTGACCATTAGCATATTGACTCTTCTCTTTATCTCTGTCATTTTGAAGGAGTCTGTGAAGGAGTCAGTGGCTTTTTCCTTTCCAAAATTCCTTTGGGGTTGCAGCATTAGACTTGAAGTTGATGATGTTTGTGTTTTTCAGAACAAGGAGTTCAGCAGAGACAGTTCATCTCACTTTTGTGATTCCTGTGTAAGAGAGTATGGCCTGATTGAACATACTAGAATATGTGGGAAACTTCATAAAATCTTAACTAATAACAGTCATAACTTTTTTGCAAAACATCCTGTAAACTATCCTGAATTGACATGCCTTTTCTTTCAAGCTGGCAATGTGAGTGGTGTGTCAAGTTCAGAGTCCAGCTGCCATAGCCATAATGGGAAGATGGGAATAAGGAATAAGGTGACCCTATGTAATCTGCACCTGCCTGTAACTCTGTTATGTACATAATGATAGCTCTCCTTAGTCATCTCAGCCGAGGTGGTGAAGATTATATAAAATATGCCAGCCTCATTTGTAAATATTTAGTGCTCATATAGGAAGTATTCTGTGAATGCAAAGTGATTCATATGTAGGAGGGTTTAATTGCCTGTATTTGAAAAGACCCACCTAACTGAGCACAGGTCTGTTGTGTGTGATTAATGCAGTGAACCAGAATGTACACTAATATAAAGATACACGCAGCCTCTCACATTTGTTAAGGAGTCAGGAAGGAGTTAAAGAGCCTGTCCCAAACAATGGTGCATAAATTGTTCAACACCATTCAGTTCATGTCAAACCACTAAGGGAATCAACTGTAGAAGTATTTTAGGGAGATTTTGTCTGCTCTGTATGCAAATTCTATTCATGAGCTATCAGATTAAAAATTTCAGCATACAGTAAAAATTATGGTACTTGTCTGTGGAGATAATTTTTTAACCTTTTCATTGGGAACTTGAAACATTGACTGTATTTCAGATAATCATTCAGGGAAATAAATATATAGATTACAAGCATACAGTGTTTGCTTTGATACAAATGAGAATATACCTGTTAGTTCAGTGTATTGATGTGAATAAAATCAACCACTTCTCTCATGCAGATGAAAATAAGAACATGTATTTAATAGCACAGAATGTTAGAATTTCAAAAGAGGTGTCATAATGCCACACCTATATTAAAGTGTGTTACCTGCTCATAATTCAAGCAGTGTAAAATGTGTATTTAGCATATGCTAATATCTAGGGTTCATATTTTTATCCATGTTGAGTGTAAGCAGAAGTAACATTGTGATTGAGGAGTAATTGCTGCAGCAAACAATCCTTGTCATGCACAGTAATAATCACTTTGTTCTCCTTCCTGAGCATTAACCTTAGGGTGACAAGGGAGAAGAAATAGCATTGAACAGAGGACAGGCAAAAATGTTTGAGAATCATTTCTCCTGGAAAAATATGACTGAGTGTGACTTCCATCAAAATAAGTTTTGATTATGTACTGAAGAAATAAATTTCTCTGTGAATGCTTGATTACAAATTTGGTGATTTTATGAATGCTTTTGATTCCTTGTGCTTTTAAGGGGAAAATTAGCAAGCACTTGGAATTGCCTTCTAGAAACTGAAGTAGAATCATGCATCTTTTCTTGCAAGCATTAATTTGTGCTTGACCATTATGTGGCAGTTCTGATGAGTGAAGCACTTATCCCTTGATGATGGAATTATCTCTCAGAGAAGCTGCGCGTCCAGCCGAGAAGGGACCTGTTATTTTAGATACCTGAAAGACCATTATGCTTGTACATTGATGTGGGGATTCTGTGGCAGTCAGTCTGACATCCTGGTTTCCTGAAATACTTCATAGTCACAAAGAAGCAGCTTAACAGACATTTGATTGAATAGTGAACACACAAAAAAGTAGAATTTATGTTTTGATCTATAGTGTTTTGTAATGAGCTGCTTTTTCAAGAGAAGCTTTGTTTTCTAGCACATGAGGAGGAGATCGATCTTGGAAAAAAATGGATTTCTAGTGTTTACTTGCTATAAGCTTGGCACATTGCCATTTTCATTCAGCAATTTAATTAGGAATACGCAGCAAATATTGGACTGGAGAACTAATAATGTATTTGACTAAGCTGATTTAGTGATAGTACAATCCTGCCATCTGTCCAGAGTCTCTAAGAGAATTCAGCTGTTCCTTGTAAAGGCTTTTTGCAGGTAGTATGATGTACCTTTATTAATCTACACACCCTAAAGTCACACAGGATTTATGATGAAATCTTCATTCCAGTGATACCACTGATAAACCTCTCAGTCAGCTGAGGGGAAGAGTCCAGAGGAAGATTTCAGCCTTTGGTCTTCTGACAATTTCAAATAATGGGTGGTGGAAAACTAGGTCTTACAGTAACTTGGATCCCTCCGGGGAAGGTTTTGCCTGTGAAAAACACAAATAACAGAGCATGGAGCATTATGTTAGGTGGTGGTGGTGCTTTTTGATTTTTTGGGGGGAGTTTGGTGGGTGGGGGTTTTTTAGATTTTGTTTGTTCATTTGTTTTTTAAATATCAAAGCACAAAAATATTCCCTGTATAGTTACCCTGTGGTACTTACAGAATTACCTATTTTTTTTTATGAGATTAAATGGGAAAGTTTGCAAATATAGATTAAATGACTGAAAGAGTCTCAATGTCTCAAGAGTTTTGGAAGAATAAGATAATTTGTACAGGTCTTTAGTTTTTGCAGAACCCTTTCGATATAAATTCTATTATATTGTGCTTGACAAGATACCCATTATATCAGTGGCCTGTTAGCATACCTGTGGCAGCAATCATATGTACTGATTGATAGCTATCACATCAATTAGCTGTAAGGTACTATTTTATGAGTAAACCAGTGCTAGTGAACGTGTTTGCCTGTCTGTTCAGACCAAGAGAGTGATTTGATGGCTTATTCGAACTGCAGGGAAAAATTAGGCTTCAGATGTTGTTTGCATATGTGCAATTTAGTGGCCCTTTGTGTTGTCCTGCTTTGTTGTTGCATGTAATAAAAGACGAATTTAGAGTATCAGTATGAAATAAGAATGCTGTGTTCCATACTTTTCTTTTTTTGGCTTGTTATAGCAAATAAATTTTAAGCTACAAAACTTACAACTACATTTCTGATCTGCTAAATCCCTCAAAGGCTTCTGAGATTATATGATATTGTTTTTCTATGAACTCTGCTAGTTATGAATTTTCTGTTAGAGGTGCTGTGTTTTCCTGCCTCTTTGTTAACTACCAAATAGTTAATAGTAAAAACATAATCCAAACAAGGAGATGCTTTCTGTGGATGAACAGAAGTGGATAGTAGTTCTCAGAGCAGTTGCATGGAGGGAGTTCTTTGTTATTTCTTTAAGTATTTTGCCTAAGGCATTTCTAAAACTGAGGTAGAATACACCCCAGAGTCCCGTAAGTTCAATTTCAGTGATAAGTTTGACCTGACAGTGTTGGCTTTTTGATCTATAGGGGACAAAACCCAACTCAGACCTTCTATTCTTGAATATCTCTATTCACTCAGAAGTTCAACATCCACAATGTAAAAAGTATACAGAAGATATACAGGTGATGAGAATAAGGTACATAAAATGTAGGTTAAATGGCAAATGAAAAGGACACAAAGCAACTCAATATCTGAATATTTCCTCTTGTTTACAGCTATTTGTTCCCTGTACCACTTCAGTCCACACAACACTTACTCTTGCAGGGGTGAAGTTGGAAATACTGAGTAGGTTCAGTGCGTGGCTTGATTTTTGGGAAGCCAAGGGAAATCAGACTTTAGCACATATTTTGTTTCAGATGAGCAAGGAGCACTTTGGAGAGTTGATTAAGTATTTGAATATAATATTGCATTCATTTTTTACTGCATTTTGTCTTCCAGATGTTCTACTTTTGATATTGTAGCTATCTCACTGCAGGACATGAGTAACTTCCTCTGACTGCAGTGGGTATTACTGGTGTTTTATAAAGAACAAACACTGAATTATTGATTTTTTTTTTAAATTTTTTTTTGGTAAAATGTTATGGTTCTATACCAATAGACCTTTTGTGTGCGTCTATGTTCCTAATTGATGTCCAATTTTTATATTTCTGGATGGCTGTGTTTAGTGGCTCTATGCCTCTAACATAAAGATCCTTGAAAATCTAAGCAGCATTATTTCAACAATAACATGCATTACTGGATTAGGCTAATTTTAACATAGCAAAGATAAACTAATTTCTTGTTAATCAGTTTTGAATTTGGTCAGTAGTCAAAGAGGACAGGAACTCAAGGGAACAAAACAGTTGATTTTGCTTCAGCAGTTCAGTTACCAGGTATTGGTTTTGCAATTTAAAAGCAAATATTGCTTTAAATTTAACCATTAGGAAAATGAGGCAAAAACCAAAAGATGAAAATAACAATATCAGTAAGTTTATTTTCAAAATGTGAAGAGATTTAAAGTGAGAAAAATAGTTGTTAATGAATGAGATTAATCGAGGGTGCTCCCACCTGCTTTGTTTAATGACACATACACTCTTCTGTTCAGTGATAACATATTAATATTGAGTCATTCATGCTTTGAATGTGCTTAGGAATACTGATCTAGTTCATCTAAACGCTTCTTGTATGAAGTAGATCACATTTTAACATTTCAATTCTTGTTAGCCACTTTTCATATGTGTTGAACCCCCAGCAATTTCTACTTGGGAAAATAACATTATGAAAGGTGTAATGACTGAACAGTAGACAGTGTGATTAATTTTTATTTAGTCTTCAATTTCTCTTGCTGCTTTCTGCTTTCTTGTTTCTCAGCTGGGAGCAAGAAGAGCTGCTGTCCTCCGGTTGTGAACATGCAGAAGCTCCAGTTATTGCAGGAGAAGGGAGGAGAAATGTGGTGTCTCCTCATAGAATTTCCAAAGGTTACTAAGGGAAAGTATTAAGAGTAAAGTTTATTTGGAATTTTAGTAAGATACAATTTTCAGGAGGTTAATTAATAACAGGGCAGGTCATGGTGGTTGCAGAAATTTCCAGTAACACTGAGCATTCAAAAATCATAAGGCTTATTCTAACATACAGTGAGATCAGCAGAAAACAATCTCTTGAAAATATTATGGGGATTTTTTTGTTAGTTCCTCGGTTTTAGTTAATGCCTACTCAAATACATTGATTTTTTTCTTTGCAGTTCTGTGACTAAATGTTGTCTTCACATGAACACTTACATGTAGTTTTTTATCTAAATCACTTGACCTGAGAAGTTGAGACGTTAAACAAAGCAAGATTTGCAGTTGAGTCGTGAGAGTGTGCAGCACTGCGTGCTTTTTTTGGCAGAGACAATATTGAGTTGGTCTAGGGGCTCACTGAGGCAAAAGGGAGTTTTCTGTTAGTTTTGTACTTTCTTTTGTTTGGCTTGACACACTGCAATTCATTTGAGCTTTTGTTCCAGAGTGAACTTTATAGCAACTGGTAAGTTTCTGTGCTCCCCATGACCTACCAGTGTGAACATTTTCATCTTAAACTGTTTAATTTTGTCTGCCACTTACATGTCTGTAATGTCAATCATGGGAAAACAAAGCAAGCTCCAAGATCTCTCCTTAATAGCATGAAGGAGAGACTGTAAAAGATGGTCCATGCTGAACTCTTCAATTATCATTTAGTATTGCTGTGTGCTGTAGCAGCAAAATACTTCTATTTACCGAAAGGAAATGCAAAGGATAAATTAAACACACACATAAAATTAGACTGAATTCTAAATGTGTATTTCCTCACGTCCCTTTCTTCTATTAACCAGTAGTAATTATGAAGCACCTGTAATGCTTTTAGTACTTCACCCTCAGCAAGAAGCGAAGGTTAAATAATTAACTAGGACAAGGCAAGCTGTTCACACTTAGTAGATTAACTCCTGTTTCATTTAAGAAAGTAAGGGTGTTCTGTTAAACTGATAAGTTTTTCTCTTCTGCCTATTAAGCCTGAAACACCCTTATCTAAGTCTCTTGTCACCATTTCTCACTGTATCTTTACTTCCAAGCCTCCCTCTCCTGCTTTCTTTCAAAATCTTTTATAGTTCATTCATTAACTTCCTTTATTTCTGTTTCTCTCTAACCAAAAAGTTAATCATCCGCTTTTGCATGTGTGTTACTGCCTCTACCCAATATTTGATGATTCTCAGTGTTGCTGAGATGACTCTCTGTTCCAAATGTGTTCTTTCACAGCTCTCTACTTTTCTGCTTGTTTCTTCTGTTGGTATTAGTGCATGTTCTGAATTCATTATTTTTCTGTTGTGTATTTCTCATTGTGTCTTTATCTTCTCTGTTATCTGGACTTGTGATACTACCGTTATCTTTGACTCACACCCTTTCCTTTCCTCCAGATGCCTGCCAAATCCTTAATTGCCATCTGCTAAAAGCACCCCTCTCTTCTCTGTTGCAAAGATGATAATTCAGGCTTTGTGGTTTTTTGTGTTGTGTTGTCTTGGCTAATGCACACTGCCTGCAACCTACTCTTTTCTTGGCAATGAGGAAAATATTTCTTCAAAGTTTTTTGAAAGACTCTCCTTTGGCTGCATTGTGGTTTTGGGATTGCCATATGTTGCTTTTCTCTTTACCTGTGACCTACGCATTCAGAGTGTCTTCTTCCTACTGTTGTATGTCTGGAGCAGACACTCATTGCAAAGTAATCAAATTGCTCCATCTGGTTTGTTTGTTTAGGAAGATGTGCCATGAGTTCTGTTTGCTTTGAAGGACAGCTGTTACAAATGTTTCAGAGAATATAGATAAGAAAAACATGCATGTATTCTTCTAAACTGGGTATTTCAAGCCCCTTCACCATTTGGTGATGGTAAATTTGACTATACTTTGTAGCGTGTCAGATTACATTCTTCTATTCTCCAGGTGAAAGCTATATGCAATTCCTAGGTCTTCCACAAATGTTTCATTTCATTGGGAATGCAGAAAATAAGTACAGTTGAAACTGCATGGAAACAGTGAAGTAGTCTTGGTCTCTGGTCCTTGGCCACCTTTTTGCCTTGTCATTTTCTACAGGGCTGTTCTTGTTTATAGCTTTATATTGTTTGCTATTGGAGTTTGCTTTAACCTACAACTAGTAAAGGATGTAGCAAATAGTTCTTTTCCCTTTCTTTTTTTTTTAACTGTCTGTACACTAACAGAAATAATGTCCTTAATGAACTTTGTTGGCCAGAATAATAACATCCAGCATTACTTTATTGTAATACTTTTAGCTTTCATTTCACTGAATGTACTGAAGGACTTCCGCTATGATTTTATTTACTAAAAAAAACCTTTTTATTATAAAGCGTTCTTCTTCAAAATTTTGCCTTTACTTTTGTCATCTCTCATTAAAATCTGGTAACCAGAGCTAGTGCTGAACCTGAACCTGCAGGCTCTTTCTTTATGCAGAGTCTGGTGCTTTTATTGCACAGCATAAAGGACATTTGAACAGTAACACTGCATGCTTATGAAGAGTCAGCTGCTTGGTTATGCCTGTAACATTTAAAGCATTGGCACTGGGAAAATCTATTTGAATACTGTTTGTTTTTCATATTTTGGGCTCCTTACTGGATGTTAAATAAAAAGTTAATCTGAAAAACATAGATAAAAATTGTTAAATGAGAGAAAGGGAGAAAAACATGCCATTGTGATGGGGAGGGTTTTGCCATTTATTTAAAGGGATTATAGCAACATTATTTTTCAATTTAAAGTACTTCATTCCCCTACACAAGGAAAATGTTTGTTTAAAAGTTAAGATCTCTTTAATCCCTGGACTCCCAGTTTTCTGGAGTGTTGTCTGCCTGCAACTCTCAGATCCTTCAGATGATTTCTATGTCTTGTTATGCTGGTTATATATGCAAATATAGTAGCAGACTTCATAGTTCTTAGACCAGGAGTAAATGAGGTGCGTGATGAACTTGTGGTTCTGTGAGTTGCCACAGTGACTTAATTATGTGGACACTAAAGTAGACAAGATGAATGTTTTGGTGGGAGAAAATAAATGCTATTCTCATTTTAGAGAAAGAAAAATTAGTTTGAAGACATTAGGCAACTTGCCCAGTGTGACATTTGGACTCCATAGAGGAGCCAACATAGAATCTAGATTGTTTAAGCCTTAATCAGAACCCCAAAAATCTTTCTTCAGATTTTAACTACCTGAACTACATACCTATTACTTTGCGGCCGAGAAAATACTAATGCTCCTGTGAGATATTTCATCAAGATACTAGGAATTTACTTTCAGGCTAGCCTATTCCTTCTTTCCTGTGTAGACTTCTTAAATACATTAAAATTCTATAGAAGTAGTAGCTCATTCTCTTTCAAAATAAATTTCTTATCTTTCAGGATTACATATGTAGATGTTACCATACTAGTACAAAAGCAGACTTTACTTTCTATTGTTTCCTTTCTGGCAATAGATAGACTGAGTTTTGTTCCTACACAGAAGACAAACTTACCCAAAAATTTCTTGTATACCACTCAGTCAGAAAAAGCATTTCAAAACAGATGTACAGTTTTTGAAAAAGATAAAAGTTAATAGTTTTAAAGAAGGGAAAAAAACAAACTTGAGGGATTTGAAATAGGAGTCATGTTTACGTGTGAGGAAAGGGAAACTATTCCAGTAATAAAGGAAAGAAGCATCAAAAACTAATACAGAATAAGGAAACTTTTCTTTACTGCAGCATTTGGAAAGGCAGTGAAACAAATGAGGTCTGTTATCATTAAAATGTGGGTAAAATAATGTTTAGCTTCACAATGTTGTAGTACTATAGTGATAAGTAGTAGGACAAAGAACTTGAAGGAAAAATAATGTTAGAAGTGAGCAGCTTCTATTCCTAAAAATAGAATTTAATTCGACAAAATTTTTCAGTCCTCTGCTTCAGAGGACTTGTATCATTTTTTCGGCAGATGTATCATGAACAAAGATATAATCGTTTAAACCAGCCTGAACCTCACTGAGGATTTATAGTGCAACACAGTGTTTTGATATTGTTCCAGCATTTCAAATGTCATATGGAAACACAAAGTGTCAAACTAATAAGATTCCAAGCACTTTCCTGTCAGTGGCTCGTCCTTTTGTTTTTAGGAAAAAATGGCTTTGTATATGTATGAAGATCTTGGTTCTTCAATCTTATGTCTGTGTGAATATCTAGATAGATGGATTTTACCAGTCAGCAGGCACTGCAGCAGATACACATACACACTGTCTTGCATTTCCTATCTTGGCATGGAAGCTTGAACGTTATGGATTAATGGATGATTGCGTTTGTAATTTTGTTGTGTATAACTCAAAGATACTGTTCACCACTGGTTGAATTTAGGACACCGGGGTTTTGTTTGACATGGCCCATTACAGATTTTATACAGTGTCTGAAAGCAAGTTTTCACAAAGCTTTCTGAAGAGAAGATGGAAAAGTATTGATCACTGTGCTTTTTCCCTGTTCAATGGCTACAGGAACAAAGCTCTAGTGAAGATTTTGTTCAGATCTCATTAAGAGAATACCCATCCCTCTCAATGACCCAGCACAACAGGAACTGTATATTGTGGACATGTTCTTTTCTGAACTTACTTTTTTATGATTCAGTTGAAATGATCTAGACTCGCTTCTACTCTTTTACATCTCTTTCTCCCTTAAAATAATTATTTTCTAATTACTTTGTTTGTCACCTCTTAGTGCCAGATCTCTCTAGCTCCTCTGTGAATGAGGATCCCAGTCTGTCTTTTTTTTCTTTTTTAATGCTTTCTCTTAAATTGCTGGTAAGCAGCAATCTGCCTCCAGAGAACAGAATCCTCAAAGCATACTTCTTGTCAACCACCCACACTCGGACTATCTGCTGCTCTGGAGAGATCCAGTAACTAAAGAGAGTTGTCGGTGGTTTCAAATCCCACAAACAGAGGGAGCATCTGTTGCAAAGCCCACATCTGCAGAATCCTTCCTGGTAAGGGTGGTGGGTGGCTTTTTAAACCATGTTGGCCCCATGGGTGTTCCAGGCTAATTCCACTGTTGTCTCTGTCTCAACCCACTTCTGCCATGGCCCTAGGGGTGCAAATGGCAGGAGTCCTCAGCATTGTAGTGCAGGATTTCACCTGCAAATCTCATGAAGGTATCCTGAGCATATAAAAGTCTGAGCAAAAGAATCATTTATGGATGGATACAGCAAACACTTGTCCTCAGCCACAAATCCTGCTAAATTCTGATTGCCCTAAACCTAGCTGCTGCTGCCATTGCACCTTCTGATAACACCTACAGCTGCAGTCAGGACCCTGAATGTACAGTTGACTCTTATGAATACTGTATCTCTCTTAATACCTCCTTGAGGCCTGTGACCTTGAGGACTCCTGCTGTGGGGCACTGCACCCTCTTGACACTGAAGTGGAGGAATAACTCATGCTGCCGCAGTCCATTTTAGAGATGTAATTACTATACAAAGTCTTTGATTTCCACAGCTTCTTCCATTACAGTGACTAACTTAAGAACGTCTTCCAGGATTTCTAGCATCAAGAAAAACAGGCATTGTCCTTTTCCAGCCTCCAGAGAACACTCCTAGGTCATAAGATGCTAAACAATCTGATTATTTTATCATGAGACTGAACGATGCAACATCTTATTGAATTTGTACCTTTGACAACATATTTACTTGTGTGTCTTTCAATGAAGTTGGTTTTTATGTTAACCACAATGTTATTTATGAGAAGACGTTGAAGATCCTATGGCAACTGTTCCTATACAGACAATTTAATTGTGTTTTCCTTGTGGATACATAAAGTTTATGAACTTTATAACTTGCTCTGGATGTGAAAAATTGTCTTTTAACATTCACGGGTCTGAGCCCTTCATATTATCTCTCAGATTTTTTGTCTCCCCTATGGAGTGAGTAAATGTGGGAGTTGGCCATCCCTACTCAAATCCTTCTGACATAGCCAATGTGTTGTACCAAGACAGATTTCTATTAGCTGTGGTCATGCTGGCAGTGCTTATTGCCATTTATTTCAGCAGAGTGTTAGCTGCATTAGAGTCGATGTTGGGAAGGTTTCCAGCACTGACTTCTTCAGCATGGCCACCAGGAGATCTGCAACTTCATTAAGCTGTGTGGCATTGCTGAAGACTCTGGCAAGAATGCTGTTTGCTAAGGAGTTTGCTAAGGCTCTGGATCCTCACAGCTATGGAGGCCTCTGCATTTTAATGAGTGTGAATTTTTAAGACAGGGCTTGAAATCAGCCGAAGTTACAATGTTATTGAATCATAGAGTAATATATTTAGAAGGGACATTTGAAATTACCTCTGGTCATCTGGGGTAGATGACCACCATGCTGAAGACAATACTAAGTTCAAGTTAAGTGTGATTGATAAGGTCCTTGTCTAGTCAAGTTCTGATTGCATCCAAGGTTGGAGATCCCACAACCGCTTCAGGAAATCTGCTCCTCTGTTTCATCACTCTCCTGGTTAAAAATAAATTCTTAGTGGTATCTGTAGTTACTTGAAAATGTAATTCACAGGTATGAGTACATTCTTGTTGTCTTTAATCTACCAGCACTTGCTTTGAATTGCATGTTGAGAAATACTGAGGGCATGGAGCTTAGTGCTCAGAGCAGAGCATTGATGTGGCAGCACAACATGAAAGACAAAAGCATGAGCTCCTTCTCAGAGTACTGTTGAAACTAGAGACAATAAGTAACCTTATTTAAACTTTGCAAATAATTCTAAGGTATTGCTATTATTTTCTGGATACGAAGCTCATGTTTTATCACTCGTAGCAAATAAAAACACATACCCATCTTTATTTTTGTCATGGTGGAATAGCAGACAAAAGAAAACAGAGTGGATACATCAGTGTTTCTTGTTAGGAGCAGTATTATATTGCTTGCTTTGCAGGCATGTAAAAGAACATCAGAAATTGGTGTGTGTTGCACAAGGAAAAAGTAAAGGGAGACTTGGTAGCTTTTTGTTAAGTAGGTATGGTAAGTAGATATCCTTGCTCATTTGGAATATGTAAATATCTGCTGGAAAAAACAGTTTCCCTTTAAGTGAAATGATAATCTCAAGAGTCATAGAGCCTTGTGACTGATCACAAGTTTTAGAAGAGACTTCAATTCACTGAACCTAGTGTTACATAAAGTTTGTTGTTACTTAATGAGTCGTATGGATTGTAATGGTTAAAATACCCAACATGTCTTACCATAATGTAGCCATTTTCAAGTTTAATTGATCTTAAAATGACTGTAAGGCAGCCAATGTCATTAGACAGCTGGATATATTTCATTTTCTGATTTAGATTGTATCACTGTTTACTTACAGTGAAGCTGGTGATGGAATGTTTTCCAGACATATGAGCCTGGACAGTTTCTACATAAACTAAGAGCTCTTTGCATATCCTAGATCTTTCTCCCTTTGTTGTATCTTATGTATTTTATGATTTTTCTTAGCTGCTCATTTTCTTAAACCAGCCTAAACATATATGTTTATAAAACTTTGGTGATTTGTTTGTTCGTGTTGCAGTAATGACATAATTTATGTAAAAAAGACCGAATCCCTGTGTGTAAATCAATCCTTTTTATTGCTCCTTGAATCCTTTGAGTCAGGGTTATTTTAACTGTGCATTAACCTCTACAAGTATTTGAGTGAAAGAAAGTTTGGTTGTTTTCCAGGTTCAGAAATGAGGGAGAGTGAGTAACTCATGGAACTCCTGAAATACTTTAATAGCTTGGAACACCCACACTGACCTCGCGTAGGGAGATGAGGTGTCAGAGACAGTGCAGGGAGGTTTCGGGGAGGAGGTGGAGTTGTTGCCCTGGCCACACAGACTGCCAGCTGACTCACAAAGTGTCACCGGGCGGGTCGGATGGTCAAATGGCCAGGAGGAATGAGCCATCGTGTTCGCTAAACCAGGTTAGTTCCTTCTAAAGACAGTAAGAGGCTCATACGAAGGACAGAGTCCAAACAGGATGAGGATACTGCTGCTGCAGCCCCTGTGTGTATAATGAGGAGAATTTGTGCTACCCAAAAAGGAGTCTGCCAGCGTAGGAGTCACAGTAACATGATATCCAGGACTGATTTGTGAATGTGAAAATCATGTGCATGTTTGTGTTCAGCATTTCTTGCAATACTTGTTGGCATAATTTCTTTTAAGGGAGGGTCTTGTTTATGTGTTCCTGTTGATGGACCTAATTGGTATTAGTTACATAAACAGTATTGGATTAAAAAGGCTATTGTTTTCTCACACAAGGCCATCAATGACTTGATTACAAGCATTTTCCAGGATATTCCCAAGTACAATAGACTTAATTTAATTAAAAAATGAACAACACAAAAATGAATAACATGGGTTTGTGAGTAGGTCTCATGCGCAGTTATGAAACAAGTGTAGTGAGAAAATTGCCAAATCTTCTTCGTTCGGTAGGATGAAGTTTCTCTTTTTCTGAAGAACATGACTAGTATTTTGAATCATAGGCCAGAAAAACTCAAGATAAATTTAGAATCCAGTGCAACTCTCTCACAAGTGAACTTTCAAAGTCCATATATATTTCGATTATGTCTTAATATATCTTACTTTATGTCTGAATGCTGGATTGTTCTTTTTTCTTCAGACATCTGATTTTTCAGTAACATTTTGTTTTCTGGTATTTACCACATATTTTTAATAGAAGAATACACAGTTTTCCCCCCAGTGTTTAGGTATTTCCTGGTACCAAAGCACAGTGCCCCATGCTAGGACCCTGTGCACTCACCTCTGGTGTAGGGATGGGCTGCCCATGCCCAAAACCTGCTTTGCTGTTGTACAGCTGTAGCCTCGGATCAGCTGGCTGTGAAAACAGCCACGTCGAAGAGCTACGGGAAGGCTTGTTGCAGGCGTCCTCCTACCTTCTCCAGAGGATCATTTAAGCCAAACCTTTGCATTTTGTCTCTTGAACTACGCTGCAGCTTGTCCTGTGCTCAGCCACATCCCTTGCTGGACCTGACCCACTGGCTTGCCTTCCTGGCCAAGCCTCCAACCTACCTCGTCACCATGGAATGACTTGGGTGATCATGGACTGTGGCTGACCCTGGTTTCTTTGGCCAGACCTGCTCTGCTTTTCCTGTTTGGGTACCTGGGTCCACATCCCTGGTCATTGAGGGCACTGCCCCTGCCTCTGTTGTGATCACCCTCTGCTCCTGATTTACCTTCTTTTGTGGAAGTGGCTGCCCTTGCTGCTTCCTCACCTGAGTTCCTTTACTCATTCAGAAACAGGGAACCATATTTCCTTTCCCTGTATGATCACAGTGTAAAAAAACACTGCAGAAAATACAGGCACACATGAATGCTGAATGTTGTAGGTGGGGATACATGCACTTCTTTTCTGTCCCTGCAGCAGTGGCTACCAACCCATGCGAGTATAGGTTTACACAAAATACAAAAGATTTTAAGGTAAAGTTATGAATGATCTGGAAATTCCATAGCTCTAATGCCTCATGCTTTTTGAGAGTATCATAGTGGGATATCAAAGTAAATACTAAGGAGTTGTCCTGTGTTTGTCCCTGTGCATTACTATGCCCTAACTGCTGACAGGAGTCAACATGCCCCAGTGTCTGAGAAATTAATTCCCGGTTTGTTTCAGTATTTTACATCTGCATCCCCTCCCCAGCCCATGATGACAGGGCTGGTATCTGTAGAAGAGCCACCAAACAGCCAATTGGGTGGCTGTGGCCAATCCATTTTTTCATCTTCCCACCCTTGATGTCTGATTTATGTGGCCATTGTGAGCTAGTCACAGTATAAATTTAGATTATTACTGGGATCACTGTGCCTGTTTACTTGAAGGTCCGGGACTTCTTTATGATTAAGAGAAATTCATGTGCAGAAACCAAACATCTCAATTGTTTCATGTAATAGCAAATTATATTTGGAAAGATATGTTTTCACTCAACTTCTGAGGATAGAAATTATTACTTACTTTAAGTAAGTCTGCTTACTTTATGAGTCGGAAAAGAGCAGGTTTAAACTCCCAGGCCAACAAAAATACTACAATAAATACTAAATCTCATCTGATACTGTAAGTGCTCCCCACTTACTTTCATTATCAGTGTTAGCACCACATAGTGTAAAAACAGTTTAAAAGCACACTAATACGTTTTGTGTCCCTTCTCTCTCAGAAGAGATGGTAATACATGCAGAGAGGGAGCTTCACTAGCTGTAAACAGGAACAGTAAAAGCCTGACCTTTCTAAGGATATATAATGAAGTCAATACTATGTCCTTTCTCCTCTTGCAATATCTAAACTGGGAGCTGTTTTCAAGGAACATCAGTTTTGTTACTTCCATAGTGTTTATGTATTAGTCAAAACTAGCCCTACTTTCATACCAAAGTTGACTTTGGACTCTACAGAACACAGAAAATAGTCCTTTGCCCGTTTTCATTGCTCCCCAAAGAGGAATGATGACATATGTCATGTATCTGTGGAGCTCTTCAGTTAGGAATATTTATTAGATAGCTTTGCATTATGATGTCATTGTAAACTGGCAAAGGAACAGAAAACAAAAAAAATCTTCCACTTCTAAATTACTAAGACAGTATTTCAGAAAAGCTCAGCAGAGAAGATGGCAGTGTTTATCTGAGCCATGTGGGCCCTCTGTGAATAAAAGAATCATATTGAATGATTATGAAGAATGAAGAACCTGTTAACTTAGTCAACTAGTTATATATAAGAAATCCTCCAAGGTGAGCATCCCATTATGATCTGATGCCACCTTTTTTACATCTTTCTGCTATTCTTGCTCCTCTAACTAGATGCTGCTAATTTACAAATACAGAAATTTCATTAAAAACAAGAACATAAAATATCCATTTATTACATGAAAACAATTTTTTTGTATCCAAATGTTCCAAGTGCTTGGACTCAAAAGTATCATGGAGGCAAGGGAACAACTGATTTTTATTGTTCTAGCAAAATGCTTTTTCCTTTTTTTGTCTCTTTTTATGACTGTCTATGATTTTTCCTGTTGCAGCAGTTCTCAGAGAGAAAAAAAGCAAGAAATGAGCCAGAAAAAAATGTGATGAGTTGACTTGCGATTTCATTATTAAATAGTATTATTTCCCTGTTACATAATGTTGGTGGGCTGCCCTCTGAACATGAGTTAGGAAGCAATATCTTTGTATGAACTCCATATGATTATGTAAATGTACTTTCCCAAGGAAGATTAGACAGAAGTCACTCCGCAATAGAAGTACTTCTATGTGCCAACCTAACAGATGTGCCCAAAACTAATGTCATATCTTATGATAAGTCAAAAATTGTCATACCAAGGATGAAGCTTCATTTTCTTCTGCTAGCAGCAGAATGTGAAAGTGGGAACTCTTACAACACTGCAGTTCTTACATGAGATTCTGCAAGATAAATGAGCTTCTAGCAGAATAATGCTGTGCTATAAATAAATTTTGTCTGCCTTTTAGGAGGAGTGGCAAAAATATTTTTTAGGATATTGCTGTCTCATCAGAACAATATAAACATTCTATCTCTTAGGTCTCATGACATCTTGGATACTCAGGGTGGGAGACTTTGTTCATTATAACTGCCTGAAGCTGTATTTAACACAGAATCATAAACATGTAGATAGAAGGGACTTTTAGAAATCTTGTATAATTGTCCCTTCTAAATGGAAGCAAAAAAAAGTCCATCTAAGTTATGCCATCACCTTTCACCCATTAGATGGTTTCTTCTTAGAGAAGTAGTTGATTTGCTTGTTTATTCCTGTTGGCTTGCTTGTTTATTCCTGTGCTGCTCCTCTTTGTTCTTGCTCTCCCTACCAAGAAAGAAGATTAATGCTCATCGTTAAAAAAAAGAAAAGAGTTATGAAGGAATGTGAATCCTTATCTTTTGCTTTGTAGGTGTTGCCTTTCATGCCTTTGGCTTAGCGTGATGCAACAAATCTACCACCTCTGCTGTAAATACTCAATCCTCTTGATAAAATTTTCTAATTCTTTAAATTCCTTGGAGGCAATAAAGGGGTGCTGGTCTATGTCTGAGGACATGATGTAGTGGAAAACTATCTAAGATAAAGTTTAGGAGAGGTTAAATGTAAAAAGTGTTTCTCAAATGCTGATTTTTAAAGAATGCTGTATTTCTTTTTTTTCTTTATATTCTGCTTTTCTTTTATATGCTACATTAACTAAATTCCTTGAAAGTTTGTGAATTTACTGCATGTGATTAGAAGACAGGGTACAGTAAGCTTGGTTTTTGTAATGTCATGTGTTTTGACCTTGGGTAGTTAGATCCTGGGAAATTGTTATAGTGATAACTGCTACTAATACTACACTTTTTTGGGTAGGATTTGACTGCTGTTTAAAGATAGATTAATGTTTGATATTAGAATGTTGATAGTGGGATAGCACGAGTTTGGCTTTTTTCCTTCTTTTTCATTTTCCTCCCTAGCACTTAAAATGTTGGTGTAAAATGTATATAGATCCTGTATATCATAAGCATCCCTAGAAAACCTGAAGCTGTTAAAAAGGGAGAAGTTATATAACGATTACTATGGGAATAATAAATATGAAATGAAGCAAAGCAGTAGTATAAGATCCAGGCACTTGAAATTGGGTCAGGCTTTAAAAAACCCTTTTTTCCCCCTCAGAAATTCATGAGTTTGAATTTAATTTCCTCTTTAAAGCTCCAAGCTTTTTAGGATTCCTGGGGTTTGGTTTTTAGTTTTTATTTACTTGAACTTTAAAGGCTAAAAAAAATCCTCACTTTAAAATGAACAAGCAAAAATCCCCGAACTCTGTTGCACAACTCAGAAATTGTAACTATAAGGAACAGACTAAATTGCATGAGTCTTTGGATGAAGTCCTATGGACTGGCAACTAATATTTCAAGTGCAATTAGAAAGATGTCTCAAGGCAGAACAGGTTTTAGTACAAATATGACTAGATACTTTTCCATACCTGCTGTGCTATTGACCTCATCAGTTGTCTTAAACCAAGATCTGTGTATTTTAAGGGTTCGTCTTTAGGTTTGCACTAAAAAATTTTCAATACAAGTTTATTGAAACCCCAAGGATGCCTAGAACATGCATTCATCTGATATAACTAAAATATGCTATACCATATTATCGTAAGTAAATGTAATATTTTAGAAAAAAAAGGGAGAAGATGTAGCCATTTTATGCTACCAAAATTGGCATCAAGAACAGCAAAATAACAAGTGTCCTTGCTTAGAATAATCTGAAGAGTTATGTATTTGTAATGAAGCCTCTTCTTCTTGGGGGCTCAGAAATCAAGGTATTTTTTATGAACCACTTCTGGATCATATCCAGAAATTGAACCTTCATCTGGCAAAACCAGAATACATCAGCATAATTTATGCTTTTAACAAATAATGTTTTAATGTTTCATGCCTTCCGCAATTACTGAGTAGAGAGGGTGACCTGGATTTTTTAATGTAACTCTACATCTGTTTCAGAGAGTGGGTTCTGTCAAACAGCAGCACTTCTGTGAGTCAATTAGAGTATTTAATTGTTCGGATGAGGCAAACCTTATCAAACTAGTCAATAACTGATCTTTTTGTTAAAGTATCTACATAATTCAGGAATTCTAAATACACCAGAATCTTCCTAGCTGTGTTCCTCATTATGTCTATTTGCTGTCCTTCCAATATGGTGTGGTGCCACCCCATCTTCAGTTAAGGTCGACTGTTTTCAAGTTGGTCTTCTCCCTTGGAATCAGGATGGATGTGTTAATGTTTGGTACTGCACAGCAGGCATCTGAATCAGATGGCACAGAAGGAGTTACTATGTCAGGAGAGGGTTCTGGATTTTACAGACTTTTAGTGACTTTTAGTCCTTTGATATGTTTGGTTACTTTCCCATATTATAATTTAGCACAGTGTTTGAAGGTTCTTTATAGTACATTGCTATCATCTGGTCATATAAAATAATAGCAGGAAAAAACCAGAGGGATTAAAGTAAGGTAACTACTTTTATTTGTTATTTAAAAAAAGGGGGAGGCTTTTTATAGATAATTATTTGCACTCTGTTTGATATAAACTGTACTTTTAAGACTGTATAAATTATTAATTTGTGAATTATGAATTGTCGTGCAATTTTAAAATCAGTTTGCCAGAAAAATTCTTTATTGTCTATTAGCCAGACCAAACACAAATCTTGTAAACAACTTTATTCCAAAATGTCCATACATAAATATGTAATGACTTTTATGTTTTCATTTAAATAACACAAAACAATAGCACTTACACCATAAAAGAAATAATAATACTGCATGCATTTATATTAATTTCTGCCCATGGCAAGATTCCTTCTTAAGAAAAGATAAAACCTAATAAATACTGACAACTTGTAAGTCTTCTAAGGAACAGCCTTTTTTTTAATCATAAATGTATGACGATTAATCACCGTATTTCTATAAAAAGGAAATTCCTCATTTCTGCATTTGCTGCTGCTGGCAAGTCAGCTTATGGCCATCAGTATGACTGCATTAGGCAAACTGCTGCTTCCATTGCAGGCACAATATTAAAATTTAAAGAGAAATGCTTGCCTAAAAATTTCCAAATAGAACCAGTTGGTTGGAAGGGGCCTCTGGTCAGCTCTCAATTCAGACTAAGCTGCTTGAGGCTTTTTGTCTAGTTGAGTTTTGAAAACCTCCGAGGACAGTAGTTGCACAACATCTCTGGACAGCATGGTCCAGGGCTTAGTTGTCCTCAAAGTGATTTTTTTTCATTATATCTAATTTGAACTTGTCCTGTTTCACTTTATGATCACTGTCTCTTGTTCTCACACTGTGCAATTCAGTGAAGAGCTGAATTCTCAGTTACTACCTTGCAGATATTGGCAGGCTGTGCTTTGCTCCCTCAAATTTTCTCTTTTCCAACCTTGAAGAAGGCCTGGTCCATCTGCCTGTCCTCTTATGGCAAATGGCAAATGCTCTGGCACCCAACCATCTAAAATAAAGGAATAAGGATAATCTCATCCCGGGATTATTTTCCTTGTCTTTTTAATTCTTGGGGGTTTATGATTTTTAAATAATATTTCTCAAAAAGTTATATTTTAAGTGATTGTAAAATAACACTAAAGGGCTAATTAGAGCAGAGGAGGGGAGAGGAGCTTCAGGAAGGAACACCTCAGAACTTTGTATAGTCAAGCAGAAAGGAAACTCAGCCTATCCACAGCCAACTCCTGATCTAGGGAACAAACTGCTTTGAAAGGTTGCATTATGAAGATATAAGAACCTTATAATGATAAAGATACAGGATATTTTAATGATTAGGAGTGAAATTGTAATGAGGAGGTGTTTTAAGCTTTTGAACCATACAGTAAAATAGGCTCTCCCATATTCCCTGATTATCTGTTGTAACCACACATGTAATTCTTTTTCTTCTGGAGACTTTAATGGATTACTTCAGCAAGACTTTTTTTAAATGAGCTCTTAGAATAAGTGGAGACGTATGAGATGCATCAATAGTTTTAAATTAGTGCTCATGGAAACAGCATGTCATGTTGGGAAAGGAGAATGTCCATGAAAGGACATATTCTGCGGGAAGGTCTGCGTGCTTAAGATGAAAGATCTTTATCATTCATTTTACTGGTGGTTATTCTGTTATTCTGTTCATCCTTTGTTTTGCAGTCTTTAATCTGATAATGTTCAAGATACTCTTGGGATTTACTATTTCTTATTGTAGAGACAAAACAGTCGAGGTACTTAGTGTAACAAAATTACTTCTTTAATGTGAACGAAAGAAGTCTTGGTGTTGGTTAGAAGTTAACCAAGTTTTTCTCTGATCTCTTATTTCTTTTGAAAGCAAGGGGGGGAGCAGGAGTCCTTTTATGATGCTTTCTTTAACCTTCTCTCTTACTGCTCATAAAAATGGAGCTTTGCGTTCTTGACCTTTCTGCCTTTGGAGGCACAGAGCAAAATTCCTATGGTGCTACTCTGTGTATTTACTAACAAACTCTCTAATTAAAAGCCACCAAGAAATCCTCTTCCATGCTATTTAGTCATAACATTAATATACAGATGATATTTTTTATGAGGTGGAATACTTGCATGTATATCCAAAATTACTTTCTCCTGCTATTGTACATGCCAATCTCACAAAATTCGGTAAAATTACATTTAAAATCGATCTGAATTGAACAGGACATATGCAATCACTTGACTTTTTTTCCTAGCAATTGCTGGCAAAAGTGTTTGAAATGATGTTGAAATGGAATCCTACAGAATGTTTTGACATGAACAGATACACGGTAGAAACGTGCAAAAAAAATAAGCCATTCTGTTATAACAAGTATCTCTCATTTCAGCTTGCTGGTAATGCTTATATTGACTGAAATGTATACCTTTCTTCTCCTATATCCTTGGAGAGATGTGGAAGTTCACATGTTCATCTGTGATCATTATTAAGAGCTGATTTAAATAATTTTTATCTCTCTTAAATGTTTAGAAATAATTGCTCTTTTGTTCCCTGTATGGCATCATTAATTTGAAAGGGCAATAGAATTATAAAGGTTATACTTTAACAGGCCTTATGGCTGTTCCTTTAAAAAACCCAAAACCCCTCAAAAAAGGAACATCAAGAACAGCAGTATATTAGATATATTAGCTGTGAACTCCCTAATTCTGGATAGCTATGAATTGGCTAAGAGTTTAATTTTTAAAATGTAATTACTGTGTTCTAGGTGATTATTTTTTCCCAATTAATTTCATGTAATACCTTTGCAAGTCACATTTCCTAAGTGGAACTTCTTTGTGTTCAAACTGTGCTTGAATTTACGATTTGCGTAATCACGCTGTAAAACATTTGTAAAGAAGACTTGCTAAAATTAAGCATTAAAAAAGCATAAGCTGATTTTCACAAGCTCTGTGGAACTGACCTAATGCTTGAAATTTGTAGGTGGTACTAGCTGTTGGTAGTTAAGAAAAACTTGCATAATTTCTTTAACTTAATTAGTTTTAATTTAAAGCAAGCTGCTAAGAAGTGGCAATGATTGACATCTGATGCCTTTTGCTGTTGGGGCTCCCAACCCCTTCCTCTTGACTGCTCCTTTGGCTGTAGTTAATAGTCTTGTTGTCCAGGACTGGAGTATGGTGCCTGTAGCTCCCTACTGCATGACTAAGAGGCCACATAAAGGGGACAAGTCACAGTTTGACTCTGTGGAGCTCACTGGTGAGAGCGCTTTAGTGCCGTGGCTACGCCCTGCCCTGCGCTCAGCTGCCGGTTGCATCCTGGGTGTGGCTGTAAATCGTGCTCTTATGTTCAAAGCCCTAAATGGGCTCACAGTGTTATCGCAGAGGATGCATGTTGTCTCTTTGGAAGCTTCTCCCAAAGGAATGAAACTGCTGAAGTATAGGCTTGGTCTCTACTTTTTGAAATACTCAAGCACTAGACAGAACGTCGAATATTTTTTAGTCATCAGAAAAAGGCAAACCTATTATTTGTTTTGGTTGGCTTGTTTAAAGCAATTATCCCTCTAACAGTTATGGGTGTAAAATTGCTCCTTCTAATAAGCTTCCAGAGTAAATAGAATAGGTTCAACTCTTTAAAGTAAGCAGCTTAGCTTCAAAGCCATGGCAGGGGATAGACAGAGAAACTGTTTACTGCTGTAGGTAATGCTGTTTCCGTATGTCTGTGCACATGTGCTTTCACACATGTGCATATACTGTGTGCGCATACATTGAAACATTAGTGAAGAAGGTCATAAGCACATATATTTTAAGACATCATTTTGAAGGAAGATCTTTGCATGTTGCTATTTCTGCACACACACACGTTTAAAAAGGAAAAGATTATTAAGGATGTAAATTCAGGAGTTCACAAACTAAGAATGTCCATAATTGATGGTGGTGGCTTTGCAAGAGTAGTTTGGTTCCTTTCAGTGTTTGCATCATCCTACAGGTTTTCCGCAGGATTTTCACAGTCATCCTATATTATAATTGCAACATTCAAATCAAATTTCAAAGAACGCTTGGCTCTGACATGGGCTTTGCCATTATATCAATTGCTGTGATTTCAAAAGGTCTTACAAATGTATATTTTCATAATATGTTTTCATTTTGTTGTACACATAATCTAACTTTAGGTGTCCAGTCTCGAATACCTAGAACTTGGCTCTCAGAGTACTTAATGCTATACAGTGCTTGACGCGCTGAGAGCGCAGCTTTCACTGATTCCCATTTCAACTCTGGGGGCTCAGTGCCTCTGCTGTTCTGACTTAATTGACAATGGAGGCTTATAGGAAAAGAGAGGGATAAAATTTCGGGATTAACTGTACTAAGTGTGTGCAGCAGGTCATGTGGGCATTCATTAAATGTCTACTGTGACTAAATGGTGGAAGATTTTATTAAAGCTAAGAAAAGTCGTTCCTGAAACCAAAGCCACGGACATGCAGGTATGTTTTAAGCCAGTCTTCCAGTCAGTGGAGACAGAAGTTTTACCAGCAAAGGGTTACCTGAGCTCAACACAATATATCTTCATTTTTTTCATTACGGGAAGAAACTGGGTAAAGAACGGGTTGAAGAGCACAGGGTGGATGAGAGACAGGCCACATACTTTTGAAGTATTTGTGGTCAGAAGTATCAGAGAGGACTGTTTCCTTCTGCAAATAGCTGCCAAGGATAAATCAGTCCATGTGGAAGACAGTGGCCTTGTATTGTGCTTAGGCTCTGGGCTGAAGATTGCAGTTATACAGGTGTCTTTATAGTAATGCTTTGACAGAGTTCATTTTTGTTAGCTCCCCCACAATCCTTTCTTGCTTTCACAAAATAAAACCTATGAACTCATGCATGTGAGAGCTGGGAAATGGCAAAATTAGTGTTGCCCATTCCATGACAATAGGAAATCTCTTCTGCTCATATAAGAAGATTTTCATGTATCATGACAAAGCATTCTACTGTCTCAAAATGTAATGTGGTTTTAAAGCTTAATCTTTATAACAATGATCTTATATCAACTCCTAGGAATATCCTTGCTAAATCCTGATCTGTGTATTCCTTTTAAAATAAAATTAATTAAAGTGTCCAGCAGGGGGTTGCTTCATTGCCCCTTGCATGGTTCACACTATGCCAAAGGCGTGGATTACATATGTTTTTCTGTATGATTGGTTCTAATTGCATCTGTTCAGTATTCATAATTAACAGTAACAGCAAGAGATTCGACAGACTCTTTTCTGCCCTTTAAAATTTTAAGAAGCCCCCTTTTATTATTTCATTTTGCTTGGAGGAGCTATGAAAACGACATCTGCTATCTGAAACTAAATTTAGACGTCTAACAATGCCTGTGAGTTTGGGGACAGGAGAGGGAAGGAAAAAAGACAGAGACAAGCCTGTGTTGCTAACACAAACTTTCTCTCTGTTCCCTTTGCTCTTTGTTTGAATAGGATACTTGGGAGACACTAAAGCTTTCTCTTCTTTCTTTAACTGCATTTATCTGAACTCCGACAGAGTTCAAGTTACAACCAGCTCCAGATATCTGACCTTGACAGCCCGTAGCCCTGCAGAACAGGTGTAGACCACCTGAGATTGCATCTCACAGACTGGGCATTGTGAAATAACTACAATAACTACTTGTAATGTAGATTTGTACATCAATGCTGCTTTGTGAGTCAAGTCCTCATTAGAGGCCTTTATAGTCTCTTGTAGTGTAGCTTCAGACTGGCAAACTGTTCAAGGTGATGTTGGACAAATGCTGATCTGCTCAGAAGTTATCTTCCCTCTGGAATAAATGCTCGTTTGAGAGGCATCTCCTTGGTAAAAGTCTGTGTGATAAGATGGCTTAGAGCACTGCATCCACTTATGTTCCCAATACCATTTGGTTTAGAGACCATGGATCAAAATAATGGCTTTATTTTCAGGTGCATTTCACCCAAGTTATCAATTTTCACTTGGCTTTTTGATTTCTTTCTTTTCCCACAGAGATTCGACAGTGCAGTTTCACATATGTATGAGTGTGAGTGGTTGTATGTGGTGTAGGTTGCTCTTAAGTATCCTGTTTCCTTGCAGTTCCCCTCCCCCTTCCCACCCCTGATTCTGATCCCTCAAAAACTCCCTTAGTCCTATTTGTGGTACCACATCTGCAGGTTTTCTGAGGTGACACATTTCCTGTAGGAAGCAGGTTATCTCAGATGAGGGTCATGTAAGTAAAAATGTGGGCGTTTTCTCTGTATGGAATTTTTAACCTATTGCAACATCTGTGGTTTAAAGAAGAGAACTTTGGAAGAGCAGAGTGATCGACTAATGTGAGATGACATTAAAAAATATTACACTGTGTCCAAATTAATCTGACAGTATTTGTTGTCGTGAAACAAATGTTTATTATTGTTTGATTATTTTTGCCCCACTATTGTATCATATCACATCACATCATGATGTGATATCATACCTAATGTGTTTTAATCAAGCATGTCACATCTTGTTAGTAGCTCTTTTCAATATGCCTCCTTTCCTACCTCTATAAGGCAAAGAATGTCATGGTTTCATTTTACAGAGGAGAAAGGAAAAACATTGAGATTTTAACTTTGCATTCCTCATTTGGCTTTCCTTGGGAAGCTGCTGTTTTTTCAGTTGCTGATTGAAAAGTGTTGAGTAATTTAACCTTGAAGTGGAAAGACAGACTAGATTTGGTGAGTGCAGGGAATCCAGAATCCCTCTGGCCTTCCTGAATCCCTTGTCTGAGGTACTAGAAGATGTAATGACCCTCTGGTTGTAGAAGTGGCCGAGTCATAGTGAATCCCTTCTCCTGCATCGCTTCCATCTGACAGTCTTCTGTTCAGCAGGTAGAGACTAAGCAGAGAGGACATCCCTGACTGGCAAACTGGGTACTACATAAGTGTAAAGAATGTTCTGTGGGAAGGGTGTGACTTGGGAGGTTATAATTACAATGCCCTAATTATTCACGGGATGTTGTAAATGTTTAGCATATGGCGGCTATAACCTTATTTCATCCATATTTCAATATCTGTGATCCTATTGAAATTGGACCTGCATTAAGAAGCGAAGATGTTCTAAAAGAAGACAGTTCTGAGCAATGTGTATATGTACACTGTGTATATTTATTAAAAAAAACTCCAAACCAACAACATTTGTCATTAGTTTTAGACTACTCATTAGTTTTTGGTTCCTTTTCTTTTTTAACTTAAAATATCCATTACCTAATCTGCGTATGGTTTCCTTCACACAGGGTAAAGAAAAGTGGGTAGCAGGTGTTAGCTTATATTGCAGTACCTGTATTATTTCCCATTTTAATATCCAAAGCTCCATATTCTATTTTAGGTATGTTACATTGTGGTGATTGCTAGATTCCTCTGGTAGTTTTACACTGATGATAATTACTTGAAGTTTCACAACATTTTATCAGCAAGAAAATATGCTGAAGTAGGAAAACCAGACTATTTTGTTTAGAATGTCTGAATTACTGACATTTCTGTTTTTAAAGAAACTTTAGCTCTTCCATGTGTTCTACGGGATTAAAAATATTTTGTAATTATGCTAACCTTTCACTCCAGAAATTTTAAGAATTTCTGAAGTTTCTGTCAGAAGAGAAGCCAAAGTGTAGGAGAGGAACCAGAAAGTACTCTTTGATTGAATGTACTGCACTTTGTAAAAACTGGTGAAAGGCATCATCTTGTACTATACCTATGGGAGGATAAAGGTTTGCAAAACAGGGCTGTGGTTTCCATCTTAAAGAGAATTTTCCTGTTCTGTCAGTATTTTCACTTCTATTGCAAGGGAGTATTTTAAAGGGATTTCTAAAGTATTTTACCTTACTAAATTTGTGTTCTCTTTCCAAACTACTTTGCGATTAAGGTTAAGGATATAAAATACATGGTCTTTTTTCCCCATTACCTTCCTGATAGTGTGTGTTGACTCAAAGTAGAATGCTTTAACATTAATGTACTAGCTTAAAGGTAGTGATAATGTAGATTGTATTAAACTGTTTCCCCCTATCGTAGCATATCCAGCCATAATAGTACTCATTCAGCCAGGATTGGTACTCATCTACCAGCATTCAGATGCTGCTAGATTCTCATCACAGGGTATGTGTGCTGGCCCAGATATCCCAGAGGTTCATCCACCTGCCGTAAATTTCCATTAAAACAGAAACTAAGCTGCCCAACTAAAACCACAGCTTTTGTATTACAAAATTTGACCCAAGATGCTGGCTGTTGTTATTCTTTCTGTACTGGCTTAACAGTTTTGTGGTTATTTTACAACTTTTCAGTTTTTCTTTAGTCTTGCATAGAAGTTTTTATGACATTTCAGTCTCAGCTCAATCTTTTGAATTAACAAGTAGTGTGTTACAAGTCTGTAGAGCAACAAAGTTTGTATTGAGGACCCAGGGTCCATGGAATACATATCCCAGTGGCTTTATTTCAATTGAACTCTCTTCTGAAAGCCTTAGATTGAGTGTGCCATCAGCAAAATGAGTGTGTTAGGTGAACTTCTGGATTTCGTCTTGTGTTTTAGCCTAATCCAAAAGGAGCCCCATTTTGCACAGTATTCCATGATGCAACCCAGAAGCTCAGAAGAGGGATGGTGGAAAGTCCCACTTCAAAAGCACTGTTCTGATCTGTTAACATAAATGTAAGGTGAGTTCCTCAGGGAGAAAGCTGGTCAGTCAAGAATCTGTTTTAGTAAGGTTAACAAAACCCCATTTGTTTGAAAACTGAAGTGCTGTATTACTCTGTAGTAACTGTGGGTGCTTTATCCAAGCACGTACTACCTCACTTTAGCAACCTACAGTAAGCCTGAAACATCATTCCACCTGGTTGCACGCACATCACGAGATGGGTAATGAATGCAAAAATAGAGTGGTTTCTATGCATTTGTAATTTGTAAGCAATTAATTCTTAATTAGTGAGTAATAGAAGAGAAAGAAAATGGGGTTTTTTACAGATCACATTGTATTTTTTAATGCTGCAGTCCAAAAATGTGACTGAGCAAGGGACATAAAAGTGGGCCCTCAGTAACAAATGCTGCCAACTTGGTAAATGTTTGTAGCAGACTGGTATGTCTGATAGTCATCACAGGTTTCCTTTCCTAGGTTTAATGGTTGCTGTTCCTTAGAAAACAGTGACAAGTGGTCTGTTGTGAACAGCTTAATGCCAGCATTCAACAAACATTTTTTTCAACTTTGGAAAAGAGCAAAATGCTCCAGTAGAGAATGAACTCTAGGTTTCATAGTAAGATGAAGTAGGTTTGGAGGAAGGATCTGTAAATCAGTCCAGAAAAATTAGCTGTGGTCAAATGGCAAATATCACACATGCTTTAAGAATATTAAGGCTTACCTTCTGTTAAAAATTCCTCAGGAATTGTTACCATCTGTATCTGTGATGGCTGCTGGCCATCCCGGCTATTACAGATTTCGTGTAGTGTTCCCAAAAGAGCAGCAACTACTGAAGTCCCTGCTTGCTGGAAGAAGCTTCTCCCTGAGGCCATGCTTTCCAGTGAGTAGTAGTCCACGTTATGAGGTGTACCTTATGCATAAGGAAAAAAAATTATATTTTTTTTTTGGTACAAGTTTCTAGGTCAGACACTTACATAGTCCCATTGGTTGGTCAGTTCATGGGATATGTGTTTTAGCTGGGAGTTGTGTTAAAATTATTATAAACATTATTTATTCCCTCAGTTTGACCATCTAAAAATAGAAAGCTTTCTAGGCCAGAGAAAAGCTTAATTTCTTCTGATAGAATACTTGTATTAGCTTAATTAGATAAGGGCAGTGAGCAGGGAAGGTTGCGTTTCCAGTCTGCTTGTTCCTTTGCACCTGGGGTTTGCTGGAATGTCATATATTATTCCATAAAAACACCTTTGAGTGTAATGGAAAAACCCTTGGAAACTTGATTTTAAGGGGTTTTGTTTAATTTGGTATTAAAAAAATATCTAAAATAACACACTGCATTTGGAGCATTTTACTTCACTTTGAAATCTTATTAACATTATTAGAGTTATTTTAATAATGAATCTTAACTTAAAATAATGTTATGATTTGAGTTAGACATAAAATAAACATTTTTATTTTTTTTTTAAATCTTAAATATAAAAAGGAAAACCTTCTAGCTTTTCCCCATCCTAGCTCTAACTGGATAACAAGTACTTGGTAAAAATCAATGGTCATAGGTTAAAACTGGAGATTAGGGATGACAACAGATTGTAAAAAAGATAGAAAAATTGTCAGATAAAGGATTATATTTACACCAAGCATTTTATCAAAATATATGAAATAATTATGGCAATCATGCAGTCACTCCTTGTTAAGGCTGATTTTAGCTCCTCCAGTTAAAATAGACATTTCTTTTATGGGTAAGAATAACTTTGATGTTTCTGCTGTGCTGTGCTTTCTTTTGACCCAAAGCCAGCGCTGATGTATAGTAGCACAGAGAGTGCATATGCACATGCACAGAGAGTGTATATGGTAGCACAGAGAGTTGGGGTTTGGCTTTGTTGGGGTTTTTTTGATTTATTTTTTTTCCTAAGCTGGTCAGGAAAATATGACTTCTCCCAGCTAAGTCAGTTTTCTGAGCTGGCAGACCACGCTGCAACACAAGCCCTGGATGTTAGCAGGGGGTGGGTGGGGTGACGAGGATGACACCCGTCCACTCCTCTGGTTTGGCAAGTAATAGTCATTCCTTACAACCAGTGTTCTCTGAAACGGTGTCATTGCAGTTTGTCTGACACTTACTTGTGGTCCCGATCTTTAGGAAAAAATCCCCTCCTTTGTGAGGTGTTTCCTTCAAACAAGCTAACGTTTACCTGTCACTGCCTGTTTGGTAGTTTACATGAGAACACACAGCTTAGTGGAGTATTATATGACTGGACAAAGGAGAAAATTAATCTGTGAGAAAGGGTAAACAAGAAGAAAATAAAACCAGATTCTGCTCTCACTCTCTGCTACAGAATTTACAGATATAAATTGTTCAGTGGCACTTGAAATACTGGAGGTAGTTGACTATATGCTCTTTCAAACTGATTTAATTGAAGATCTTTAACTCCTTAAAGAGTATTGATGACTGCTCATTTAGTCAAAGAAATCTAGGCATATGTTTGTACTACAGTGATAGTTTTCTTTTATTCTTAATTTCTTAAAATTTTGGGGGGCTAAAAAATAAGAGAACAAGAATAAAAGATTCTCTGATGGAATCAAATGGATATCTCTCCAGTCTAAGGAGATTACTTTTGAGTAACTTGTTTCTTGGGTGGGCAGGAATGTCTTTTGTTATTCCAAAGCTGGGGTTCCTATGAAAGTCTGGCAGAATTTAGCATTCCATCTATAATGGACTTTCTGACTATTACACTGGGGGGGAGAGGGGGTGTTTGGGTTGGGTTTTTTTTGTTTGTTTTGTTGTTGTTGCTCCTGTTGTTTTTGGTTTTAAATTTATTATTTTTTTATTCCTTCTGAGAAAATTATTTCACTTGTTAGAGAACTGTCTGAAGAAACAACCTTTTTTCATTTTGATTGGTCTAATAATTACCAGACAATTTCTTTTTGAACTGTAATGAGAACTGTCATACTGTGTATATTACAAAGCATCTTCCCAAAAGAGTATGTAGAATATGGTAGAGTTTGTAAAATGCTACAATCTTAAAAGGATGTTACAATTAATTTGGGGTGCTTAGTTAAACTAAGGATCAAAATTTAAAGCCACAGTGTCAAGACTCATAAAAACCTTGCCTTTTTCCCTATTTCTTAAACTTCAGGACATTTGTTCTCTAGGGTGTAGACTGGTAGGTGTAACAAAACAAAGGGATGATGCTGTCAGAATTTATGTCTTGTGAAGTTTAGAACAATATGATAGTCTAACCTTAATAGCTGTTTTCTCTGGCTAGCTGTGCTACTTACATTTAAATAAATCACTCTTGCATCTTGCTTTTTATTCTCAAGAAAAGCAGTTTTATGTGTTGCATTGTGCTCAGTGACAAGCCTAACCATTAGCCTCAGGCATGTACTTTTCTTCATTTCCCCTTCCCCTGGTTTATAGGGAACAAAACTCATAGGGAAAACTGGATGATTAGAGACACCTCCAGCTGAGTTTAAGCCTTTGTGCATGTCATGCAGAAATATAATTTAGACTTGCACAGCATTTCTCATCCAAGGCTTTGAAAATGGGTCAATATCCTCGTATAACAGGTGGTAAAACTGTTATAGGAGAGGGGAAATGATCAGTGTGAGGTTTCACAAGAAAAGAGCGATGAGGAAGACCCCATAGGATGGACCTTCAGCCCCATACTCTTCTGACATTTGAAACTGGTTCAAGTACTGGATAGAAGAGGTAATAACTGTGTTTTGCAATGTGATTAGGAAGGACAGTGTAGCTTATTTTGCTGGGAGGTTTGGGGTGTAAAGATGAGACTAAATTTAGGATTTGAATTCTTTGGCTGTTTTGTGTTCAGAAAATTGTAGAGACAACCATATTCTGACTTAGAGGTGCTGTGACAACACTTATCTGGACATTATAAACCCTTAATTTTTGTTGATATTTTACCCCAAAAGTGTGATGTTTTCAAAAAGTCAGGAAACTCACCACAGTATGAACATAATGCCTTGACTTTCTTTTTCCAGGTAAAGATCCCTTTCTGTCATTTAAAGGACGATAACATGGTTAGAAAGACAGGGTAATATTGCAATATTATTGTCATTTCCAAAGCATATGAAGTTCAAAGAGATTTATAATCCCTGTACACCCAAGTTCAGAATTTCGTTATAGATTTTGAGGCAGTAAATCTACTTAATTGGTATGCATATACCTTTTTTTTTTGGTTTTGGTTTTGTTCCCAAGTACCTGTGCAGCTTTCATAGATGGAAGTGTTGGAATTAATCCCTCTCCACCAGTGGCTGGATATTTAGTAACTCGACTGCTACCTAAGCAGCTAAATGAATTACCTGGATAATACCTCTATTCTATTAGAAGATCAAGTGCTGAGCATTGTAGAAAATCTGGCTGTGTGATAGAGGTTTCTGCAGACAGTCAGGAATGCTTTGGTGGTTTTTGGAGGGGTTTTGTTTGTGTTTGTTTTTAATCAAAACATGAAATAAGTATGATATTTTTTTAATATTGTAACACTTTTGACCTGTGCCTGTAAGCAAATCTTTGTTATCATTGCTGTACTAGAATACATGAATATTGTTGTTATTGGCAGAGAGCAGTAAAACAATGCTCAGCAATTCATAATCCAGGAATATGGCTATTCCGTTAAGGACAATAAACTGTCACAGTTCAGCTCTTTGATGACTTTGAGAGCTGGCAGGTGCTGGAATATCTTGTGCTGAGGGACTTTGTGCCTGAGGTTATAAATCTTATCCTTTATATATCAAAATCTTTTATCTGTGATAGAGATGTGTCTTCATATGGATTTCCTCTGTGGGGATTCCATTGTTCAGAAGGAAATAGAAATAGAAATCTGTGAGTGACATTTCATAAATGCATTCTCTGGGGTTTTGCAGCCCAGAGAGCAGGTGATAAGCTTTTTGCTGTGTTTTGGCCACATGTTCTGTTGCTCTTTGTTTTAGGGTAAGTCAGCCTCCCATGCTATGACTGTATCTGAATTTCAGACCTAAAAAATAATGCCAGGCTTACATCTTCTTATAGGTAAATAACTTGTCAACAATGCCTACTGGTGCTTTCTTGAATTATTCTAGCAAATACCAGTCTTTCCAACAAGTCCATTACAAGAGCTCAAAGGTAATTGTGCAGTAACGCCCCTTGCTTGTTACTAAAATATTTTATGTTCACTTAGGCGTTCAATTTTTGAGGAATATTTGTTTGAATGCCAGTGATCCAAATGCCTGTATCCAATGTTACTGGTTATAGGGAAGAAGACATGGAATAATATTCATAAAATCTGGAGCTTTGCAGAGCTCTATCAACCTGCAGTATTATGTTTGCATGACGTACTTACAGATCGTACGTGACCTAAATGAATAATGTGTCCAACACACTAGTAACTCCTTGTACTATCATGATAGTCCATGTGAATATTCACATATTTCATAATCAAGTTATGTCCTTATGCCAAGCTTAAGTTTTCTTACACATATGTCTAAAAAAAAATCTTAGTAAGAGTCTCAAACTTTTTGGCTTTCTGTTCACAGACCGTATGCGTGAATTCCCATCAGTTTCTTTAGGAAAGAAGCCTAGGTATGACTGAGTGATCTTCCACAAGATAGTGGAGCTAACTGTGCATGGTTTGTCTTAGGTGGCTGAATAATAAATGCAACATCCCACAGACATCTTTGAAGTTTCTCCTTCAGCAGGGATGAAAAGGACAACCTTCTTATGGGTGGTTACTTGTCTTGCCATCAATATTCAGTACCTCTTAGACAAGCAGCATTAAATTAATATTGCTCTGTGTGTGGTTAATGAATACTCCAGTCAGTAGAAAGGAGCAGCATATACCAGCCTTCTTTTGTGGCACATCACTTTGAAAAGGACCTGTTGAGTGGCTACGTTTAGGCTTCTTTCTTGACCTAATTGATTTTAGGCATAAAACCTTGGAATTATGACAATTTGACTGACAAGAGAAGTCTGTTAGGAGGCAGAAGGTCATACTTTTTCAGGAATGGAAGAAGATGGATTTTAGGAAAGCTACAGTCAAACTAGAAGACTCGTCATGTTCCCAACTCTGTGTAAACTTGTTCAGGTGCTTCATCTGTCTCTATGAAGTGCATCATCTGTTACACGCTTGAAATGCAGACATATCTCTGACAAGTATGGTGAAACCGGCCTAACTTTTATAAAGTCTGTTGTGAGATGCTGCTGGAAAGCTTATAAGACATACATGCAAATGTAAAACTTTTAACTAATCGTGAATTTGTATTTAAAAGAATAGCTGTCATTGTACCGGTATTTTGTTTGCTTGGCTTTTGTAGTTGTTAATTTTGGGGAAAATAGGTGTGAGAAAGTTCTTGACTCACAGGGGCACAAATGGTTTATATTGCAGCAGGTGTTTACTCACTTTAATTTTTGGATTAATTAAATGGGGGACAAGCCTGTAGCAGGCGACTGTAGTGGTTTTAATGAAAGCCGTGTGGGAAGGCTGAGAAGTTCATGCAAACTGACTCTTTGAGTAGAGTAGTTGAACTATGTAGATATTTTGAATAAAAGTTGCATTGATTTTGCATTGCTTCATGACTACCATAAATTGAACTGAATCAAAGCTCCTGTAAGCTTTTTATTATCTTTCTTCTATCCCTTGTCTGACAAACCATAGGCAGGTATGCAATGTCAGCCAAATTTAAACCAGTCGCACACAAGTTCTTGGGATCAGAGCTACTGAACTAGTCTCACTCCTCTGTATACCAGTTTTCCTTGAGCTGGTTACTTCTCTCTGTCACTACAAAGTCTTTTGCTGATCTGATACTGTCATGTAATCTAGAAAAAGCTTTATTCAAAAGGCTGATGTAACAAGTGGCAATTTCTGTCTCTTACACAATTTGACCCCACTGGCATTTCTGGGGCCTGATTATGTTTTTGGTAGTCAGCTGAAGTCTTTGCTCTTTCTGTTGCTTTACCTGGGGAGTTCATCTGATTGCTTTCTATTTCTATAAAAAACGATATGTATATATATGTTTAACTATATTTCATCAATTAAAATTAAAAAAAAAAAAAAAAGAAAGACAACAGAACTAGAACAGAAGTTTGTGACATGGTTGAATTTTCTATTTTTAACTTAAGGTAAAAAACATACTCTTCTTATTTAAATGGGATCAGGATAACATGACCTGTATTTGAAACCAGGGTATGAATAGAGATGTATTTAAGAACTTTCAAATGACTTTCACCATCTGTGTTACTTAATTATTGCACCTAATTCTTTTACTGAAACTTCAGCCATTACTGGAGTCTCCACAGTTAAATCAGGGAATTTAATTTTGTTTTTCTCTGGGGGATGAACTGTCACTTTGGTGAAATTCCTTCAGGTTGAATAAATTCCTTAGTAACAGTAATGATTTGTCATGATCTTGGGGATTATAAGGTATGAACAGAAACTAGAAGAAAATTGACAGTTTTGTTTCAATGTTTCAGTGCAGCAGATAAAATGTAAGTTGAGACTGATACAATAGAATAAATCCTGCTTTCATTTATACTAATAAATTATAGTTCTCCTTAGATACTATCTGTAGTGAAACTTGAACAACTGAGAAATGTGTATAATTATCAGAATCTTTGAATAAATTGGAGAGTTGTATTACACTTGATCCTTAATAGACTTACAGTTACATTACTGCTACTTTCTTAGAGGCAACAGTGTCCAACAACATTGAACTGTTTCAATTTTCTCCAATTCCCTTTGGGAGGAACAGCACAAAACCCAAGAAAGCCAGCATCCCCTTTGTATGTTGTAGGCTTGCTCTGTGTCTTTGATCAAAAGTTCTTGCACTGAGTCTATTTAATGTACACCTGAATAGTACAAAGAATTCAGTAAGTAGGTCTCTCTGCCCACTTAGTGCATTCAAAGACTCAGAATATAAAACCATTTTGAGAACCATGGCTGAATACAGTAATTTTCCTAGCTCTGAACATATCTAAACCAGACTCAATCCTGTTAAAAGGGTTTATTTAATTCTGTCTCACGTTTATTTTCTATGAGACCTGACGTACTCTGATTTTTTTCTTTGCTTTCATTACTGCTTTGACTTAAATAGCAAGGCTCTTTATATTGCAGAAATCAGTATGTCGTTATTTCAGCAGCAAACCAACATCACCCAGAAGTTAAATAATGCTGTATCTTATGTCTTTATTCTTTGGAAATGAGTGATTTCTCTGACTCATTGGAGATAGTCCAAATCCTTGCTGCTTACCTGGAAGCACTTGGAAGTTTTTTTGCTGTTCTCATTTGACAGTCTGTTGCAAGTTGCTCTAATTTAGTGAAGGTCATATTTAAATTTAGACATGTCCTCAGCCATTAAAACCTGGGTAATGCTACACTGTTTCCACTGGGGAATGCTGTGGTGAAAACTACATTAGTATAGCCAAGGTATGCGCTGACAGCAACACACCTCTCAAAACGTCCTATTTAGACATGCTGTTCCATGAGGTGCTGTTGAGAGTTATGCAGGGCATCTCAGGATGAGGTAAATAACCAAAAAATGTACTCTGGGTTATCCTAACCCCTTTATTTGTTCATCTTTCTTAAAAGCATGATCTTTTTCACTTCCATAACTGGACACCCAAGAAAGAACAAATTACTTTGTTAACAAATGGAAATGAGATGAGAGCAAAAGCTTTCTCCCTCTGTCATCTAGCTAGAGAGGAACAAGTTGGGTTTGCATAACATTTTAACATGCCAGTCTTTTGGACCATATTACAGAATTTGATCACAAAAATTTGTGTGTTTGTATGTCTTCTTATGTGTCATAGAAGATTTAAGATACATAACACTTGACTTCAAGGCTGTCTATGCATATGTTTATGCCACGTGTTATGATTCCAGAAGCACAGCATGGAGCTCCTGACAGGCTAATTTAAAGTCAGCAGTAGGACAGGTTAGTCTTTGCAGATTGACTAAGTGCTGCCTAATACCAGGGGTGATGGCAGAGTTGGTGGTGGAGAGGAGCTCTGCCCTAAGGAGTGGCTAGGCTAACACCAGCCCTGGACTTCTCAGCATTTTTACTGTGAGGCAGAGTGATTCTCTTTCATAAAGTGTGTTGGAGATCTGCTGGTAAAAACTGGGCACACTTAAAATAGTAATTGTAGTACACATGTTTAATAAAAAATATTGGAATTCATAAAAGACAGTGCAGTAGTAGTGCAAATATTGTTGTGGCTGCTGGCCATATCTGACGTCCATGTGGAAAAGTTCAAAGTTATTTGATTCACCTTAGTAACTGGAGTTTTATGGCATCTTTAATCCAAATTTAGGGACACAAAACCCGAGTGCCTTTTGGAGGAGGGGAAAATTTTAGGGAGGGACAGGCATTTGAGCGGAAAAAACCCCACCTTTGCTGCTGTAAGTACAAGCCTGTCCTTAGTCTTTGTTGGTTTGTTTAAAAATTGAGGCAAGCCTAGGAAGGGGATGAAAGCTCAGACAGAGCCCTGTTGTGTGTGCTGTGAGGGGGGGAAATGGCATATGGATTCTGCCTACTGTCATCTATGCTTCAGCAAGAGTCAGGGAGACACATATGTTGAGGGGAAAAAAGGATTTTTCTCAAAGTGTAGTACTCACAATAATTGCACCTTTGCAAGATTCAAACGTGTTTGGTTCCTGTACAAAGGCAGCATATTTGAAGAGGTTTTGAGAATATTAACTTGGAGGTGTTCAATGGAAGAGCATAACACGGGCCATATAAAAGATTAAAACCCTGATGAACTCCTTTCCAGGAGGCATGCCTTAATGTGTTGGAGGAAGGTATGTGGAATGGAAAGTTCCAGGCAGTATTTGTGTATGAAAATAATCTGAATGATTTGGGTTTTGTTTTTGCTGCGTGTGTAAAAGGAGCGGGAGGATATTTCTTTTACATCATGTTTGAAGTCAAAGTGTTCCAGCAACTTTATCACTATTTATTATAAAAAAACAGCATAACACAAGTCCAGACTGGTGTAGAAACTGAAGAAATACTCATAGTGGGACAAAATTCCCCTTTCAGTAATGATTGCAGCACGGCAAAGTACAAGTTCAATCTGTGGGAAATGTTAGTGTGTTTGGTTGGGTTTATTTTTGGTCTGAAGCCATGACTTTCAAAAGAACTTGGTGAGAAGGTGTAAAGCATAATAATACTTCCTTGTTTATTTTTTAAGTTTATTTAGCCACTGATGGATTTGCAAAGGTCAGGTCATTTGCCAAAATTTAGATCAGTCAGGAACAAATGTGTTCTAAAATTCAAGGTGCAGATCTTGCTTTATTTTTTTTTCACCTGAACTGAGGAGCATAATTTATGATTAGTGCTTATTTCAGTATCATGCAGTTGTTTTGGTATGTCAGTGTACAACTCTGGTTTAAAAAAGCTTTGCTAAGTCCATTCTTACTCTTTCTTTTTCTACTATAGGTCTGTTTTCACATATAATTGAAAACTGTGCTGGTGCTTTTCACTTGTTAGGTGCCAGAAGTTTTTATTTTGTGTGAAATTAGCCAACAGTGCAGTTTAGAACCTGTGATTTCTTTGTAAATAATTGATGGTCTAAAAAAAAAATGGAAGTGGTGTCCTTGATTATGCAGCTCAAAAAACCCTGCTTATTTATCAGTTCATCCATTGAGCTGTGAAAAGCTTTTCCTTTTTTTGTTTGTGTTTGATTTCTATTACAGACAAAGTGACAGCACTTGTTTTTAAACATCAATGAGTTGACTTGTATATTATGCTTTTAGTTATATAGACGTAAAAGTTTTATTTATGTAAAGTTGCATTAGTAGTTTTGTTCATGGGAAGAAGCACTGACAATTCTGTGACTTTTGCTTGATATTCATATGGCAATTGGGTGGTTTTACAAGATCCTTGGTAAACCAGTATTACTGAAAGCGCTGGATATTTTCAGTTTTAATGCAAGTCAAAGCAAAGTTACTTAGTTAATATGTTTGCTGCTTTGTCTTTCAGCAAGAAAAATCTGTGATATTGACAGACATTGAGGAAATATGGTTTTGATCACATGTCCTAAATAAGGAGCTGAGAGACTGAACTATAGCTCTGAATTGGTGCCATTGCAGGCTTTTATATTATGTGAGTTTAGCATGTATTATGAAATCTGTTCATAGTACATAAAAATGTACAAACCATATTACTGAACTGCAAAAGCAGCACTGCTGATACATCAAAGAAAGCAGCAGCTGTCATCCAGTTTTAGCCACGGTGCTTTTGAATGCCTTAATCCTCTTCCCAAACAGAAGGAGGCAGAGAGAGTGCACTTTCTTTATCCACCTCCCCCCTTCTATTTTTTTGAACTGTTGGTAGCAAAATCCAGAAGCTATGTTCAACAGCCATCACTGCATGGCACCAGACATAATTTTCTTTGCATCTAATTTGGACATTTCAGTCCTCCTCATGTATGCTAAGCTATTTCAAATATATATTTTGTTGAAGTTAGAAATTACTCACATTGTGCTTACTCCCAGGTGCTGAAAATATCAAAGTGATTATTCAGTTGTACTTCATTTTAATTTTGGTGTCCTTCAAATTGGAATTAATTTGGTATTCTTCTTTTGGTTGCTGAGGGGGTGTATATTGGGACTGTACTTGTATACATCTGAGTACACATCTGCCAGTAGAATAGATTTTATTTTGTGAAACTTTCACATTTTCAGATTATTTTTATAACAACGCAAGTTTTACAAGACAGTGATTACAAAATAGCTTCCGTAAAAAGTGAGCCAGATAACTGCAAACATGTTTGAGCTGTTACAGCTGTTTTTAAGGTCTGTATGGTGCAGTGTCCTGTCTCCAAAGTGGGTCATGGCAGAAGTCTGGGGAAGGGTATGAGAACTGAGCAAGAATGCAGTGGCGCTTCCCTGGTATACTTTGCTGTCTCACTAGCATTTCCCAAGTCAAAAACTGTTCTTTGAGCTGAAAAAATCCCTTGCTGAACTGCCGCCTCTCAGACCAAAAATACTTTGCTTGCTGAAATAAGTAAGCTGCTAGTGTAAAATTTAATATTTAAAGAATCCATTTGTGTTGTCCTATTTACCCCAAAAGAATTTCAGAATCTGCAGTAAAAAGCATGTTGACCAGGATAGTACTGATGAAAGCCAGATGAGAGAAAAAGGCATTTGATGACAAGGTTTGGTATGTTTAGAAATGCTTCTGTTATTAAAGTTGCTCCCTACTAGTAGTGCCAACTACTCCTACATAGGAGTCTGCTAATTTGTGTGACATGCTAGCCATCACAACACACAAGGAAGATCAGAGTTTACATGCAATTACTCCAGTCCTACTTCCGTTGTCAGACAAGGATCTCCCAGCAGTGACATTACCTTCTTGTGGCTTACTGTTGCAATCCCATTTTCCCTTCCCTCTTCATTAATACCAATTTTCAAACTTCTCAGTTTGAAATGCCATCTCTTTACATCTTTAAAATTCTAGAAGCTTCAATATTGCTCATAAGGAAAATAATTAATGCTAAGAGAGAAATATGTGCATTTAGCATTTTGGGATATTCCTGACAATTTTTTGCTAGCTTACTATGAGTAAGAGGTCATTGGTTGGCTTTGCTCTTGACAGAGCACAAATAAGGAGCCTTGATTCAATGAAAAATTGAGGTACTACCTCATTACTATGGAATACAGTTGTTGGTAGTTTCAGTGGAATATACATGTCTCCACCAGTTGTGCAACAGGCAAAAGAGTTCTTGTGGCTGATGTCCCAGTGCTCAGCGAGTTAATATTGGGATGGCCACAGCTGTGTCCAGACACCTCTCAGGTCAGTGAAGAGATGCAGAAACTGAAGGGCAGTTTCCAAGTGTCATTAAGTTGTGGGAAGAGGGAGGCATCTCATGCTGTTCTTTCTTTTAATTTCTTCCCACCTACCCCACAAAAAAAAGATATTCTGCATGCAATATAGTCCTACAAAGTGTAGAGTAATGTTACTTTGAGGTTTGTCATATTAGAAGAAAAAAGGGAAAATAGTCTAAAAAGGTCCTGCTTTGTTTTTAAATTATGACTTTTTGTTTCAAACATTAAAAAAAGAAAGTGGTAGGTATGTGGTATGACCTGCTCTTGCATGGTCTGTGCTATATTACTGAAGTGCTGCTGTAGGTATTAGAGTAATTTTATTAGGTAATTTTTTTCTTTGATTTTGATGTTTATTGCCCTCTCAGTTGCTGAGTTTAATATGTAAACACCAGAATAGTGTGTTCATAGACTGACCTGTTTGTCCATGTAAATGGTACTAATAAATATTTCTTTTTTTTTTTGTTTTGCTTTTATAGGTTATTGAATCACTGGGGATTATTATATATAAAGCCCTTGACTATGGTTTGAAGGACAATGAAGAGCGGGAATTAAGTCCTCCACTGGAGCAGCTTATTGACTACATGACTAATACTACAGAAACAGATGGGAGTAGGGATGAAGGATATGATGCTCTGGATGAAGGAGTGGAGGATGACAATGAGGACGACAAAGAGGAAATTGAGGCCATTCATTCCTATAAAGATGTCATGAAGGTACAGTAATGGGCAGTTTATATGATAGTTCACTGGTTTTGTCAATAAGAAAAAACAAGTCTGTATTCCATGTTATTGTCCAGTGTGATACTGGCTGCATCATTTTCTGATTTTCCTGGTCCCTCTGTAAGGTTTACTTGTGGTACTTCATGTCTGACAGTAAGCCACAGAAAATCCATTATGAACTTTAGCATTGGATGTGCCATTAATATCACAGTCTGATTTCATCTCTGCACTGGATAGTCAGCCTTCCAGTGTAAACACCTGTTGAATTTCTTTCTGTACACTTGGATACTTCATAGTATGTTTCAATTAATACACCTTTTCATTAGCACATAATTAGTTTAATCATTTCTTATCAGTTTCTTCCCTTGCCACCCTCCCCTGCAGAAGCAGAGGAGTGCTTTTATAAGCATAGCCTATTTATATGGAGTGAGTCAGGGCACATTATTTCATTGGTAATCATTATGGTTGTAGTTCTTTACCTGAGTTGTGAGATTTGGAAATATAGCTTATGAATTTTAATTGCAGCAGGTTCTTTAATGTTATCTGGTCTACTGTGTATAATCATTTAAAAATATTAGCCATCTGTTTTCTACAGAGTAGTCTTCTGTGCAAGTTTTAGAGCCCAATGAGCTCTTAGTATGGACAAAGTTAGTAGTAAGCAGGGATTTTGAAAAAAAATTGTATAACTGGTTTACCTCATAGATAATCTGAGAATTGAATACAGGAAAATGTTATGCTAACTTGTACCAAGGGATTGAACCCTTTATAGTGCTTCTTGATAAATGCTAGTCGTATCTAAGAACGAGAAGCTTAGTGTGTGCCACAGAAATTAAGAGTGTAGTGGTGGAAGCTGAAACTAGAAGAATGTCCCAGAGAGTCCATGAGGATGCATAAGCACACTGAAACAATACCCCATTAAAACCCTCCTGTTCTGATGGGTTGACAGTAAAGAGTGGAGCTCTTAGGAGACTGGAGAAGGAGTAACTTTTGTTTAAGATGCTTTTGCATCCTCCTTGCATCAGAAATAATGCTAAACACTCTATGCCTTTGTTTTTTTCCCTCCTTCAGAGAAGCAGAGGTTGGAGGGAGAAATTAATAAAATGGCCTTTCACTCCCCTGTGATGGGGAGGACCTGGCTGGCTGAAGTGCTCTCCCCTTCAAGCCCCTGCCACTCCCAGCCTTGCTGAGTCTGTGCCCTTGCTGCCTGCAGGTGCTTTGCTCTCTCCTCCCCCTGCCACTCCCTGTCACCCAGTCACCTTCTCTAGAAGGGGCCAGCAGCACCCTGCTAAGCCCCATGCAAAATGCTCCAGACAGTGTAGAAGAAATGGTGAAGATTGATGGAATACATCCTCTTCTAGCCCAGTTTGGTAAAATGCTGTGGGTTGGTGTGACAATCAAAGTTGGACTGTTAAGAGGAAGTTTCACTCAGTGCAGAGGCAGATGAGACCTTTGTACATGCAGAGCTGAGAGCAGTGGCTTTGTGGAAGTGATTATTTTGCAAGTTCTTTGTTGATTTCTGCAAACAAGAAAAGATAAGTTTGAAAAACTTTGCTGAGCTCCTTTAGGTACACTGGTACACATCCCTGTGGTACACATCCCTGAAATACAAACATGATAAAAAAATCTTAGGTCAGGTTTCAACTGTTAAGGTCATCAAATGGGGTCCTTTTCATTTGGCTTTGTGAATTTCTCTGCTAGTCTGAGATACCTGCCTGTTTGTATGTTTTAAAATCAGCATCTTACATTTTTTCATCGTGTTTTGCTAAGGATTTTTTGTCATTCTGGACATGTACTGCTTTTGTGACTTCTTCTTAGTGAACCGAAGTTCAGCTGTCATTTTTACATCATCCTAACTTTTACTCCTCCATCCTTCGAAATGAATTCTCTTTTCTTGCTGTTGTTGCTTGTGCCTAAATTATGTGCTGCAGGCATAACTGTGTAAATTGCTTTTATTCCCTACTCTGTGTCGCTACTGCATTGACAGCACTAGAATAGCAGCATCGTTCTGCCGCATTTTTGACATGAGTGTGGATTTGCAAGATCCTTTTTGCTTGCATTCATATCTTTTTAGGGGTAAGACCATCTTTCGCATGTGGCTTTTTCTTTTCCCCCAACCGTGTTAAAATGTTACAAGATACACCCTTATTTACCCAGTGACTGTTTCACAGCAGCAGTGTGTGGTCTTGTGACCATGAGGCTCAATTATTGTAATTCCTTCTTGGCAAGACTCACTGTGAAGCTTTTTCCTCCTCAGTTTGTAGTGAATGCTGAAGCAGGTTTGCTCATTGAATTGAGCAACTGTTGTTCTTGCCTACTCTGCATTCTCTAAATTACAAGCCTGGAAAATTGTAGAGATGGACTGTGTGCTACTAATACTGATTTTTAAGGTTTTAAACTATGTAGTCTCCAGTCTGGACATGATTTTGTCCTTGAAATGTGATTATATGGTTCTTGCTTCTGCAGAAAGTGTTATTGTCTGGTCCAAGGCCTGCCTGCCACTAAGACTGAATTTTTCACCATTAATCACTAACGTGGGTGAGACTATTTTGTGATTAAAACAGAGATAGGTAAGATTTGTGTCAGGTTTTTCTGTGCTGTGAAGTAGACATGGTCATTCCTGAATCGTCTCCTGACCTGGAAAATGCTGAGCAATGTGGTGTGGACACCTATTCCCGAGAACTGGGAAAAGGGTAAGTGCTAAATGGTACTGCCAAGATCATCACTGGAAAAGCTCCTATTTGGAGAAGAACAGACAAGCTTTTGTGCTGCTTCTTGGTATATTTGGCTGATTTAGCTTTTGGTTTTCTTGGCAGGACCAACCTACTGCCCAGACCTGACCTCCTGTTTTTAAAAATACATCTATGAAGAGAGGAGACATTGGCTGCCAGACGCTTTTAGTCTTTGATATATTTCTGATATGGCAACCCTACTGCAAGTGAAGGGAGAAATGGAGACAGTAAAGATGGGACGTTTTCAGATAGATGCTTTTCTTTGTTTGTTTCCTCTTCCCTGCCTGATCTCCTGTGTGTACACATCATACAGGAAATCTGTACATCTTGGGAGTGCCAGGTTCTCTGTGCATGTACACAGTGACACAAGTGTACATATACAGTAATCCTGAGGGATCAGGAATGCATCATGTTGACAGCACATGTGCATGTGCAGCTTGGGAAGCCTTGGTCAACAGAGGATATAGACAGAGAAGGCCTGGCATGCTGGGCAGTGTTGGGCTTGCTAAGGGTGTGTGAAGTCCTGTCATGTGGCACCTTTATCGTGGCGTGGGGCCCTCCCTGATACTGAAACAAGATGATGCAGTTTATCAATCTCTTCCAGGGTATGCTCAAACCCTAATTCCACTCCTAATCTTAATGTTATCTCACTCCTTATCCTACAGATCTCTTCAGTCAGATGTTTTAAGCCAACACCACTTTTCATATGAACCTGGAGGCACTTTCTACGCTGCAGTTTATCAATACTTGCTGGCCTGAGTCCCAACCCTAAACCCAGATCCAGTATTATACTTTGTTCTAGGTCAACACCCTCTTCTAATTCTAGATGTAAGTGTAGCCCCATAGTGCTTTGATAGCTGGTTTTATTATGTGCTGATGGTTTCTGGGCTGAACTACCATCTTAGCCCTAGCCCTGTCATTTGTTCCAGCTTTGAACATCATTGTAGCCAAATCGCTACTGCCAGTATTAACTAGACTTCACCTCAGCTCTTCTGCAGAGCAAAGGTGTTGTGGAGGCATTGTCAGAAGTACCTGCAAGTCATGACACTAATTTTCATCATTGCCTCTGCTACCTTCTTCTGCAGGTCTCATAGAAGGTTAATAAGGAGGCAGTGGTCTTCATGAACCAGTATCTTGCTCTTACTTACATTCACTTTTTGTCCTGAAAGTTAACTCATCTTTGACAGGAATCTGATCTGTAGCCAAGCCACACCTTCTTGTCTAAGATACAAATACAGGTGGATGGTCTCTGGTGCTCGGTGGCCTCAGGTCCCAGGTCTTACCTAACTAATCACTTTTAGGTAGTTCAATAATAATGTTTGTTGATTCTGACCTAAAATTAACTGTCATGCAACTGCTGCTTCACAAAGACTGAAGAATGGCCCAGGTCCCATTGTAAACAAAACTCTTACCTAGGAAATATCCGTGACTTAATTGGCATGAAAATTATTTTCAGAGCAGCATGTTCAGTATTGTGTTATCTCACTTTAAGAAATGTAAACAAGGTTACAGTTTGCAATACTTTTATTGGTAGAAAATGATGTTTGTGCTTTGCAGAGAGGAAGAATAAATTGTTTCTGTCAACCCCACCCCCTATTTCAGACATTTTAATCATTGGCATGGTCATGAGATAAAAAACTTGCAAAATCTAGGTGACTCATGTGTCTTGGTAGTTCAAGTATATGACTGACTCCTTTCAGCTGGAAAGAACTGAGATTTACAGTGGTGGTATTGATCTGCTTCTGTTTTGTTTTGAGTACTGTGGTGGTAGTACAGAACAACTATCTATGGTATGTGTAAAGTTTTAGGGGAAAAGAAAAGTATGTCCTGTTTCAATGCAATTATGGGCAGGATAAGAAGATCTATATTTAGATCTAAGTGTTTTGGAGACTCTCTTCTGAGTTTGAGGACATGCATTATTATCATACAGATGGTATGACTCCATGTAAGTATAATATGGGAACCTGTCAAAGAGGAACCAGAAAATGCAGTTAAAAACAAGTCAGAGTATTTGTTTATGGGAGACAGCTTAAGAGTTCATGTTACTGGAATTCAAAGGCTCATAGTTTTTCCTAGTCCATGAGGTTAAGTTTAGTAAGGTGCAGCTTTCTGTGAGTGTGATTCTGTTTAAGACTGGATGGGCTTTAGCATTTTTGTATGAGCCTGCAGAACAGCACTTATGCTTCATTTCCAAACAAGCAACTTGCACTGTATGCTGTAACTCTGTGTGAAGTCAGTGAAGATTTGGAAACTTGCTGAGATGGTAACTAATGCCCCAGATGTTGTCAGTTCATTTTATATTAAGAAGAAATGTAACATCATTGGCCATTTGTAAAAACTCTCACACTCAAAAAAGAAAACAATTGATCCTCTCTCTTCTCTTGTTCATAGTGTACTCAAATGTTTACATGCTAGTCTTGGTCTTGGTGGATCTTATTTTAGAAAAAAACACGATCTGTGCCTTCATATGTTGAGGCAGGGAGAGAAACTGAAATTCCAGTGGGTTGGAATTCTTCGGTTCTGTGCACTTTTGTTGCCACCGTACTTGCTATCTTGACCAAAAATTTATCATCTTCTACCCGTTTATCTTCAGTTGTCCACACAGACCTGCTGTCTGAGACCCCTTTTGTAATGTCGAGAAATCTCCTGTCTCAACCCTTTGAGTCCCTGAAAGTGCAACCATCTAGATTTTGTGTCTCTTAAGTTCTGAGGAAGGCAGATTCTCCTTTGAATGTTCCTTTTTTTTGCAGTTTAACTCTGTAAGCTAGAAAGAAACCCAAAAATCTCCCAAAGTGATTTTGTAAACACAGCCCCATATCATACTGCTATGACAGGACATCCTCAGGTGGATGCCTCTGGGCAGTTTGGGTTGCTGAAGGTGGAGTTTTATGGTACAGCTTGTGTTGGCACGCTCCCTGGACACCCTTTCTCTCTGCTGCATTGACAAAGTGGGATCTCTGACCTGCTCAGGGTCTTAAAATCGTTCCCTTTGGGGCTTTTACAAAACAATTGTTGAGTTTGGGTTAGCAAAGGAATATATAGATCTTAACTGAATGGAACCCATCCACAGACATTTTCTTATTCCTTCACCATTCTTTGAGTTAATTTGGAGTTGTCTTAGAAATGCAGTAAACCTGCTATTTTTCTCTTGTCCAGGCAAACCACAGTGTTTCTTCTCTCTGTGCTGTCACCATGGCTGGGATCTGTGTCACCTATATTTTACTTAAAAGCATCCCAAGTTATTTGTCTTGCTTTGTTCTTTAACTCTGTCAGTTCCTTCATCTGTGTTGCTGCAAGACCCCTCAAACAATTGTGCAAGTGCAACTGAAGGACTGACAGAGTAAACTGTGCTGCTGGCTGGGCCATGGAAGGAGTCAGTGTTTGAAGCTTCTGTGCTGTGCAGGCCCATGGAGCTGAGCTGAGGACAGACTGTGCAAAACAGAGTGGAAGTGTCTCTATGCATGTTTGAGTCTTTGTAACATCTGAGGAATATCGCCATGGTTTTGGGTTTAAAATAAAAATATTTAATTATAGTAGTAGGGTTTTGATATGAAGGGCCTTTACCATATGTACTTGCAAGAAAGTTGTCCCTTGTGACTTTGGTCTTTCCATTTAAAAAGAAAGGCTTTTATTTTCCTTACTTTAATTATTCTTGGAAACATTCCTTCCATCAGTGTGGTCTTAGATTTGAGTGTCCTATTCCAGGCTGGGAGACAAAACCGAACCACCTTTTCTGAGTGATTTATGGCTCACAGTAGCACATCTACATTGGTTAAAAACCCCTGTACCCATAATTCACATAATTATACTGGTATAACCTGTCTAAGGTCTAAAATAGTCTGAGGAATCCAAGGAGTTGTCCAACAAAAACAGGAAACACAGATGGGGTGTTCAGATTATTTTTGTGTATGGGGAGATTAGAGAACACCTGAAATTTGTGTGTGGCCCTTATGCATGTAAAAGTTGTACAGTAGGGCAGGGACTTTTTTCCCTGACTATTTTATTCTGTAATTATTATAAATAATTTATACAGGAGTAAAAATATAGTTCCATTTTTTAGTGGAGGTATAAGGAGTCTTTGGTGGTAATGGTGTCCTTTAATGCATAAAATGCAGAATTTTTCATGACAGAGTTCCAGTTACCCCTTAAAAAATACAAATGTCTAAAGTCTGCAAAGCAGTTTGTTAGAATCAACACACTGAAATATCAAAGAACCTGTGTGAGCCTACACTGCCTAAAATAGACCCTGGAGATTGAAGTAGATCAATGAGTGTTTATTTTCACAAGGTATGTTCTGTTTGATCAGATTTATTTGAAATTCTAACTAATGACTGGAAATCAGGGTAATGGTCAATTAATACAGTAAAGCTGTAGTGACCCTTAATAAAATGAGAAAAGAGCAGAGCCACCATTACAAAAGGTACCCATATCTTCTCTGCCCTACTGATTAACTCCAGTGCTTAGCCAGGCAATGCAGGCTGACTTGACCAAAGCTGAAGGAATCTCCCTGAGAGTCTCTCCCTCCAACTCTGAACCTCTTCCCCTCTCCAGGTGTTAAAACTAGTAAGTGCACAGAAGGCCGTGATGGATTTTTCAGATTCATTGTCAGCCCGGTAAAGGCAGTAGATCTGCTCAGAAAAATTAGCCAGGACAGCAGCTTGTCTTACATTAGGATTTGGCAAAGGTTCAACTTGTCAGAATCGTTTCCACCCATGTAGACTTTGCCACCTTGGATGTTTGTGGTGTTGTCAATTGCTTTTTAGCTCTTTGGGCTCCTTTTGCTACTTTTAAAAATGCAAGCCATTCTTATACAGATTCACATGATATCTTCTATTGTGTCTGTAGGGCATTCTTTGATTTCCATGTAATGCCAGCATGCCATAGGGGATATCCCAGGTACTTTATCAGGACTCTTGTATTATTTACACTATGTGTGTGATGTATGTTTTAGTAGACAAGTAAATCAATGGTGACATGCAAAATTGTTGTACAGTTCTCTCTCTCATACAGCGTTATGTGTTGAAGGTTCCCAGTTGCTGCCCTCGCAGACCATGTTCAAAACAGATGAACTTGTTTCTGTAGTTTTTATGTTGTGCATATGCAGCTCTTGTTTGAAACGGGCCATATAGCTGTTCTTGTAGCTGTAGTGCTCTACAGGCATGAGAGAAGCAGGATTTATGGGGTGTGGGAGAACTTCTTAATTAGGCTGAGTGATTTAGCTGGGGGGGAAATATGTTATACCTTCCATGCTGAAAGGAAAGGTCCAATGGCAGAGTCTCCACGTGCTTGTCCGCTATATATTTTGGAGTCTCTAACGTCTCTGAGGTGTTAGAGCCTTACAATCCGTCATTCCATTCAGGAGAGAAGTTAAGAGGAAAAGCAGCTGAGGAAGCATTGCCTTTTCTAGTTCTTGCCAGGACACAAATCCCTGGATTTGAGTATGCTCATAAGTTTTTCATGCTGATAGCAGTATCATAAAAAACTATATGTATTGCAGTTGTCAGTATTGCTACTTCAGAGTCACTTTAAGGATGATATAATTGCATTGCCAAAGAAAATGGAAGTAAATAGATGCTACAAAATTACTTAATTCCTTTTAGAGGCATATTGTCCTGTAACAGCAACATGGGAAAAAGAAAGAAACGTAGCAAGGGCCCTTTAATTAAACCACTCTGATCTTCTTGCTTTTGAATTATTCAAGAGGGAGCCTTAGGCTTGAGGCAAAGTTCCTTTGGTGCATTTATTTCTGTGCCAGTAACAGTATAAAAAGAAATTAAAAATTTGGAGGAAAGTTCATAGAATTGACTTAAAAATACCACTAATTGTCCAAAATAATAATGTCTTTATTTTAGCTGTGTGATTTTTTTCTTTTAGTATGCTCTTGATTACTTTGCTCCCATTATGTTATTTTCTGCTCCCCTTTGCTTAGTGTTGCATGCTGTATTTTGTAAAAATATTTAAGTGAGATAAGGCCTTTTGATACAAAGAAGTAAACAGTTTCTGCTAGACTGTGCTGACTCCTGAAGATCTGAGTCTGAAAGGCAGGATATAATTTTTATCCCAAAGAGTGGTCTGAAGACTGGGCAAGTTCTGCATTTCTTAGTAGAAGTTTTTTTACAGTAAGTTTTTGTTTAAAACGTGAAGTTGCAAAATCCTTAAATAATAAGTAACTGAAGCAATCTTTAGGGGTAGCTTTCAAAAGATTATCGTCTGCAGGGTGCACAGCTCTGAGTGTAATTGAAGTGATTGATTTGTAAATATTTCTTAATAAAATAACACAGTGGGAAAAGCAGTATTCTTCTGGGTGATGGCTTCAGTGCTTTTCTCATGTAGTTTTAGCTTTGCCTCGCTGCATCGCTCAGGCTGTACCATCCCGAAACTTGTGTGTCTGTGCAGGTGAGTCATGTATGTGTAGTTGTGGAGAATTATTTGAAGATTTTAATCTAGCAGCCTTCCTGATAACCTGTGCAACAGAATAAAATGGTACCAAGAGAAAAATTCCTTGAATTTACTGAACTTGGCAGAGCATTTATTGGAGAGAAGTGTAGACCAGCCTGAATGCTCTAGTGAGCTTGGGAATTCAGAGATTTTATGTGGGGAGGCAAAGCAGACTGGCAGAACCAAGTAGCAACCACGGCTGCTTGCTGTTTGGAGACCCAAACTAAACCATTTAAAGAGGAATATTTATCTGAGGGATTGACAGGACAGGGAGCTAAGGCATTGTGCTAAGGGAAGACAGCTGCATGCGGTGGCAATGCTTCGTATGCTGCTGAGTTGCTTTGTGTAAAGCCTGCAAAGAAGGCACTAGGAAGACTCCTTTCGGAAGCTTGGTTGCATGGAAAACAGAGGCATTCTTTTGCCTTTGCCCTGAAGAGGGAACAAAACCCTTTGTTTTGTTGTTATTTATCTATTTGCATCTCAGAGAAAGAGGCTAGAAACTTGATTTTAAGCCCTAGAAAAAATGGGCATTTGTTTTAAAGATATTGCATTCTTGATGGCAGGGAAGAACACGATACTTTGGTTGATTCAAGCTAAAAGAGAGTTCTGTGGTTGGGATTTTTTTTACTTTCTCTTAGGACAAAGCAAACTTGGAGTTGGGACAAGAATGTCCTAATGAGCAATTGTGTTTATTTTTCCTTTTCGGCATACCAGGATTTCTTGATGTGAGCCTTAAGACCAACACTTGCTTTAAATCAGAAAATTCTCATGAAGCGAGATCTCTTTATGAACTAATGTTGTCTTCTAATCAATTCACATCAGTCAGTCCATTATATCATACTACATGTAATAAGCCCCCATATATGTATTTTATTCAGTCACATACACTTGCATAGGTAAATGTAAGATATCACTATTCTCATAAAAAGGATAAAAAAGAAAGATTATAAGGTGATGTTTGAAAACAAGTGAAGAAAATGAACTATAGGGTTTGTTTTTTAAAAAATCTTTGACTTCTATGGTAGCATGTAGTAGTAAAAAAAACAAATGAAAAATAAAGTTCAACATGATTTATTAAGTCTTTTCATGTCTGTACAGAAGAATCGTGTTACAGTAGAAATATTTTAAATGGCTCAGAGGTAAAAATAAAGAGATAATATGTTTTCTAGGCAATACACGTTTAGAAATAAAAACATTCAGCAAGTTAATTTTGACTTTCTGTTTGCCCTTGTGTTTAATTTCTTATAAACCTATACAGAAAGTGAAGGGGTTCTTGTACCTTAGCTTGATACAGAAAGCTGGGGACAGTTTGTGTAAATCCCTTTAAAGTAATTTTAAAGCAGCTTTTAATGTGACAAGTGTTTAAGTGAATTATGTTGATAGACAGGTTTCATTAATTAAAGTGATGTCATTTGGTGCCTTAAACAGTTGTCCTGATTGGAGGCAGTGTAATTGAAGGTCAACACGTGGTCAGCTTTACTTTGAAAGTAACCACTGTGCTCGTTTTAAAAGGGTGATGTCAGTCCTTTTCACATTTGAGTGTGTTAGTGAGCAGAGGAGGGGTGTTTATTACAATTTCTTGCCCTGACAATAGTGCTTACTATGTTTGGAGCCAAGGCACTTTGCTAGGGACTTTCCAGTGAAGAGTCTGATTGCCAGAGACATTCGGCCTCATGGTGTCACCTTCAGCAGAAGTGCTGAAATCTGTCCTTACCCGAAACCTTAAAAAAAATGCAAAATAGTTGCAAAAAGAGTAGCTCTGAACACTACATGTTGGGTTTTCTTTCCTACTTGGGCCCACTTTTTGCCACCAGTGGCTGAAGGAGAGGGAGAGAGGGAACATGCCTGCTCCTTCCAGGGCTCTCCCGGTGCCCAGGGATGGATGGCACCCATCTACCCTCAGTATGGTCAAGGGAGCAGGTAAAACAGGATGGATGTTGTGTTCAGGACACTTTCTGCTGTAAAGATGAAACTCGAGAGGTTTGTAATCTCCCGGCAGATATTACTTCTGCCTGGGTGTAGGGCAGCAACCTGCTGAGGGGAGATAACCAGCAAGATAACTGGGCAACCCCACCACTAACCTCTATTGTCTTACGTGCCTACCACAATAAAATGATTATTAATATTCTTAACCACTCTGACAGATAAAGATAACCTCTCTTTGAGGTTAATTTGGCAGCTATCTAGGGCTTTTAATGAAGGCGCTGCAAGCAAAGTGGTTTCTTGGCAGCTCCCTGCTGGTGTCACGCAGAGTTTGGGGGAACTGAGCCCCCCCCCCCCGCCTTCCCCTCCTCCCCAGGTTGCATTTGAAGTTGTCTTTCTTGTGGGACCCTGAGGTATAGTTAAAGATACTGGCAAAAAGTCCTTTTGAAACACTTAGATTGGGGCCTTTTGACAGGAGAGTGATGTTTTAAGCTATCTTTGCTGGCAGAACAATCTGTAATCTTTAACGCTCATCAGTTTTACACTAGACTCTTTGTAGATGTGATGGTACATCCTAAATTCAGTTCAGAGCTGTCAACAAACTCCAGTTGAGGCCCTTTGCCAGTGTCTTAGGTTTAGCCCTTTATCTATTGCTATCAACTTCTTCTATATGAAGTTGATGTTAAACTGGCATTCATCTTGCTGAAGGTAGCAATGATTGAAATAGACTTATATATTTGCATTTCTAGTTACTTGTACTTTGCTCTAAAGTCTTGTTTATTTTAAAAATAACTGCCCTGAGTTTCAGCCTTCAAAAGTGATTTTATAATGAAAAATGTCAGTATAGAAAAAGTTGCCCAGGAGTAACAATTGGTCTTTGACTACATGCAGGAGAGTGCTCTACCACGATCACCCCTTTGATAACCCTACTCTCCATGGACTGTCACTACAGTATTAATTACCTTCCAGAGATTTAATTCCTTTTATATTTCTGTTTTGGAAAGCATTGGTAAACGTATCATAACGAAGCATCTATTTCAATAGACATGTAGTAGATGCCTCTGCAAGTGCCAGGGGTTTTAAAGTTAGCTTTGAAGTTGAAGAACTGAGCTGGGAATTCCTGCCTGACTTGTAGAGATATATCTTTCATGATGTGTAACTGAGAACAGGTAAATAATTATCTATGGTGCAGGTCCTTAGAGTACTTGGCACAAAATAGTTTAATTATTTTAAGAGCTGTGTTTGAAAACAAAGCAGTCATGCAGCAATTGACTGGAGAACTAGGAAAATGATTTGCCCCCTTTCATTTTCTCTTTTTCCCTTCAGATAAAAAGATTTTGATGAAGAGGTGGCTGGTAGCTGGGTTGTGGTGTATGAGGATTTTTTTATTGTTGTTTTTTTGTTTTTTTTTTCCTTTAACTATTCTTTGCCAAAGACACATCCCTTTTACTGAAGAACATACTTGTTTCTACAAGGTTTCTTCTTAGATAAGAATGGTAAGACTTATCTGATGTGGTTGAAATAACCTAAAGTGCAAAATTATTTCATGTTAATTAAAACCAAGGTAATAAGAGTTGGAAGATTCTTCAAATACTTTAGGCTATGTATATGTTTTCCAATGCATCTCTTTCTGAGTGTGCAATTGAATTTATTTCCAAAAGAATGCTCAGCATTTGAAAGTACAAGTAACTTTTTCTTGAAAATATAACAAACTGTTCTTGCTTTTGCCATCAGAGATTGGTCCAGGTGCAGGGCTTTGCATCCTTTTACAAGTGGCATATTTTGAAATAAGCAAGATAACTCTTAGAAAGAACAACCAAACTCAAGAGAAGGGGAAGAAATGTTCTTGTATTTAGTTTATTAGCAAGGGACAATCTCTCTTACTTTATATTTTGGCTTCTCATCTTGTGTTGAGGTCTGTGTTGTTCATCCTTTTTAGAAGCAAGGACTCTCGCTGTCCCCTCCAAGGAGTCATGATGTTAAAAAACCAATGTATATTAAGACTGGACCAAGAGGTCAGCCTTTGGATTATACTAGAATCTTCAAAATCTCTTAATTAGAAATAATAAAGTTTACATTTCCTATCTATTTGTATGAGTTCAGGACCTAAGATTTCAAGAAAACTACATATTACTACAAGATGCATAATAATTTGCTACAGTTTTCCACTCTGAATTTTCATATGGAGACTAAGATCTTTTTAACAGATAGAAGTGCGAATGGACTAACAGAGCAGGGACATGATGGAAAAATATGCTGTAGCATCATATGTGATTCGGTCAGCTGTGGCTCTGATCCAGAATTTTTTTATTTTCCTGATCAGAAAAGATTCCTGACCAGATCAGTGGGCTTTACATTGACCTCAGATGCACTGGCAAAATAAAATTAATAATTCCTAATGTCACAAGAATGAGAAAATATATACAAACGTGGACTGCAAGGCTGTGACGGAGCCCCTACAGCACAGCTACAATGTAGACAGTGCAGTTTGGGATACGTGGAAGTAGCCTTGAATACTTGAAAGGTTGGTGGATTTACTCCTGTTGCTGCCATTGGCAAGAAATGTGTGGAGCCAAAGCAAAGCAGCAAAGTTGCCTTTCCCTCAAGCCTCTGAGCAGTCAGGGCAGTAGAAACACCATCTGCAGTCCCTACAGGTGGTTAATCCCACCTGTAATACAGGGTGTATGTCACAGCCATTGACTCCAGGTAATTCAGTTTGCTAGTAATTACCATAGTGGAGGCAATTTCCAAGAATGGAGTGTGCATAGAGGAAATGGACAAAAAAGGGCACCAGCACTACAGACAGTGAGAACTGAGGAGAAAATAACACTTTTTAAATTCTGATTCATTTGGTATCTGTTCTACTCGAATAAGCAAGGATATATATTTGAATCAAAATTACAAAATTTAATTTTTAATCAAGTAATCAATAGACTGTGGGTTAATTTTGTTCATACCTATCTTAGAGTGGCATATGTTTTAAGCATTATTAACAGTTATATACCTGATTCACCTGATAAGACTACTGCAATGTAGATTCAGTAGCTATAAATTGTAAGAGAAAAGTGTTAAGCATACTTGCCTAGAAGAGGAAGAGAAGGAATTTTTCTGTAGGCCTTTTTCATGCAATCAGAGTTTCAAGACCTGATTTCCCTGACAAAGGCACTAACAAATAAGGAGTATGGCATACATGAAGGAACAGAATAGCTTTCCATACACTGAGGTCTAATGAAAGATAAATGAGACTGGTTAGAAGTTACTCGATTTATTCATTGGGAGTGAAGTTTAAAAGCATTCTGTGTTTAGTAATGCTGTCTATTTGGTTAGGCAGCTGGAAATCTGGTTTTTTGGATGCGAATAAAAAAGTCATGCTTCAGGACAAAACATGAAAGCAAATTATTATTATGCCTACTGAGAGAAGTTTCAGCACTTTACATAAAAACAAACAAGCTTCCCACACACACATACACTTTAAAGATCTGTATGTGAACAGTAAATTGCTGCCAAGGAAAGTGCATGTTTTTATTTTAGTTGATATATTTTAATTGGATTTTAAGTGGCTCATGAATAAACTGCCTGACATTAATATATTGTCTCTCAGTAAGTGTGCAAACATCTGAGCTGCTTAGTGATGAGATTGATGGGCATTATTGAAAAACTGATAAAACCTCTCTTCTGCACTCTTCTCCCCTTCCTTTTCTATGTGTGACTGTGATTTCTAATTTGAGAGTAATTTCCCACCATTTTCTATTGCCTTTCGATAAAATAGTTTTCTCGTTTATGCTGTTTGAAAATTTCACTATTTTCTACTGTTTTTCCGGAGATGCTCTGTTTTTTTTTCAAGCAGTACCCTGGATGTAATGTCTACTTTATATGCTTGTGTGGAGTGTTGGGGAGAAGGGAAGAAAGAAGGGCATCTGTCCTGCTCTCATTCTCCACTGTGTACGCCAAGCATCCTGGTGCAAAACCAACTCTTCTCTCTTTTCTGCTGAACAGAAGTGGTAGTCCCACTAAGAAGGTGCCCTCCAGCCCTAAGGAGGCCTGAGAAGCATGTCAGACGACCATACAAAGTGGCATTACAGGGGTGCAGCTCTTTGCTATCTAGGTCTAAGTTATTTAATAATGTGAAGGGTGGTTCCACAGCTTAATGGGCTGTTAGCTAAATAACTACAGGTAGCCCTGTGAATATGCACAGCCACTCCCCTCCTCCTTTAATTATCCGGTTTTATCGTGTTTCCCCATCTACGCCTCTACTCTGCTTTTGAAGCCAGTTTTCTTACCCAGATGCCTCCATCTCATCCCTCACGCTGCTGCTTCTGCAGGAAATGCAGGTGCACGTGTGGACAGATGAGAGCTGCCGAATGTGCACAGGGCTGTTGCCTTTTTCTGAAGCAGAAAACTTTAGAAAACAGTTGCTGCTGACAGGCTACCTAGTGGTTTTGCTAAATGTTGGAGGGGTTGACATTTCATGTAAAAGAATGGGAAAAATATAAATGGTAGCTTTTTCCTGTGCTCATGAATAATCCCATTGATGTTCCACTGAATAGTCAAAGAACAGGAGCTAGCAAATTCAGATTACTGCATATTTATATTATTAATTCCTCCATTATTCTACTAAGAAACAAAGCACAGTTTCTCTGAAACTAAGAGAGAATGCAGAATTGGTTTTCACTTAATTGGCTCTTTTGAAACAAGCCTCTTTGAGAAGCAGGATGTTGTTAGTCCACTGTGTAAAGACAGTGTAACAATACACCTAACACAGAATCCAGAAACAGCTGTATGCAGGGGGCTGTATTGGAGGGGTGAAAATAGCATAGTGGTTTTCAAGAAGAAATGAGGATTTATACAAACACGCTTTGCCAAGAAGTCTGCACTAGCAGATAAAATTAGTCAGTCATTGAAAAATTAATGTCAAAATGTCCAGTGGAAATAATCATTGTCTCACAAAAACATGGGTTGACTTTCATTTGAAGTCTGTTTTGATAGCCAGGGTCTTCATTCCGTACTTAGAAGGCTAATAAAGAGTAAGAATAGTGTTCACTGAGCATGAAAAATACAAGATTGGACTTAAAAATTGAAATGTAGTCAGTAACATATACTGGAGTTTGCTTTCCATTTCTTAACAGCAGTGTAAGTTGTAAATACTTTCAAGAGCGTTTGTAATTGTGTTAAGTATTTGTAAGACTCGTTTACCTGAAGATGGTATCATATGAATGTAACAGAGTACAAATTGTCTTCACCTTTAATTGTTTCTGATGTTGGAAAAGGTTCAAGTTTATACGTGAGACAGTTCTGTGAGGTGTTAGTCTTGCAGTTGCTGTCTGTTGAAATTTTATCAAGATTCTCATTACTGCTTAAATTCAGTCTAATAGTGTGGGAAAGTAGCTAAGACTGTTCAAATAGCTGTGAAGTATAAGATTTTAAGAAAAAAAAGAGAGTCGTGGTGCTCAGTACATCAAGGCAATTGGTACCTGAAGGAAACAGTGTCAGGACAGATATTCTGTTCAGAAGAAAATAGTGGAAGGGAGTCCTTTACTGTGCAACAGCTTCATCCTCAACATTGTTGAATTGCTCATGTTTTGGTTTGAGTTTCTAAAAACAACTACAGCATACAAAACAGCACTGCAGCATTTCCCAAACACAGTCTACCCACATGACAAGAGTCTTTCAGTTTTACTTCCATGCTGACTTAAGTTTTGACTCAGGAGGGCATTTGTAAACATTTCTTAGTCCGTTCCTGTTTGACATTTCAGCATATATATATAAATAATTTGCACAAGGCCTTTAAACCTCAGAGTTTGCAAAGCAGAGGGAGGTTAAAGTGGTGATGATTATATGATACAAGTGGACATTTCTTTAAGGATCAAGATCTTATGCAAAGCACTCTTTTCAATTCTTACATAATCTGATTCCCATTTGCAGTTTTGGCTTTAATTTCAGCAGCTACATGGTAGTCTTCTTTTTACAGTCCTGAAACAGAGAACCACCAAGGCCACTATTTCATCAGATTGTATCTGTTATTGCTAAATGCAAAACCTTTGCTGCTGCATTTGGGGTTTTATACTAGAAAGGAAAATCAGTAAAGCAAGAATGTATTTATTAAGTCATTTTATGGGGAGGATCACTTAAACCATTAAATTTAGAACTTATGTAAGTAGATAACTGTGTAGTTCTTCTCTTGCCCACCTCAAAGCGATGAAAAACAAGATTAAAACAACAGATATCATCACAAAGGGAAGGGCTTACAGACTGCTGGAGAACATGTAAATACTGATGTAGATGCACTAGCAATTTGCTTCAATTTCCACAAAACCTACCTTTTCTTTGAGGTGTGTAAAATTAACTAGGAGCTCACATGTCAAGCAATTGGACATTCCATGGCAGTAGCAAAAGAACATTTAAAATACCAATTTTAAAAGTTACCAAGCTTTTACAGGTGAAGAGTAACTTTCTGTGAATACTTTCTGTATTTTCTATTAACTTATTTTGTGGTTTAATAGCTAATTCTGCTCCCATCCCTTTTGTCTTATCACAGTCTTACCTTGGTAGTATTACCCTAAAATTCTTTATCAGAGGGATCAGCTAGTCCTTGACCCACTGCAGTTACAAGTGGCAGAGCCAGGGGCAAATCTCTGCCTGAAAAGTTTGAGAGAGCAGCTCTGAACTGCTGGGAAGCAGGTGAACTGGCTCCAGGTGTTGTGAAAGCCTGTGCCCAAGTCATGGGTACTATGCACAGGGGTGGTTTTAGCAAGCAGAAACATCTTACAAACTCATGACAAACACTTATTCCTCTGAACAGCCCATTCCTTAGCGTTGTTCTGGATAATAAAGCGAAGCAAAATGCTTGGTTGAGTTTTACAAAGATGCAGGTATTGTCTTGGTAAGAGTTCTCTGGTAAGGCATATGTCTCCTTGGAAGTTCATTTCAATGCGAAAAAGCATATATATGAAAAAAACCCCTAATCATAAATGCTAGTTTATCTTCATGGAGATAAAATCTTTCAGAAAATAACCTTGACTTGGAAAGGCATCTCAACCCGACTTGCATTTTTTGAACCTGTTGCAGTACCAAACTGCAAAGGATGAGGCAAATATCTAGTACAGTTGCATGTTCAGTGATCTGTTCGTTAAAGTAATTTCTTCTTGTTGCTTAAGAAAAAGTACATCTTTTAAGTCGATGTTAATACTCCAGGGCTTTCAAAACACTTAACAAGTCTGGCATTTGCAGACTGGTAATATGTTTTGCATAATATCAATAGCCTCTCTTTGTGGCCCATGGGAAAAAGAAATCCTTTTCTTCTTTGTGGTGCATTCATACAGTCGCTCTGTCCAAGATGGTTGCAAGTGGAAACACTTTTTGTCTTTTGAAATCTTAATTCCAGCAGCCCCGGTGTTTTCATGAAGCTTGTATATCTAGCCTAAAAGGTTTTACAAAACTTACCTGCATTTTAGTGGGCGAGCCAGTTGTATTTTTTGTAATTTTATGGAGACCGTACTGGAATATATTCAAGCAAATGCAAGAATTGCTGTTTGATCTCTTCAGATGGTTAAATTGTGATTCCTGTTAGTGCTGCTTTGGCTTGGTGCACCCTGTTTCCTAGTCAACTGAGGATGAAGTTGGAAGAGCTGGCAAGGCTATGATATTTACATAATGCCTTTTTTTCCTGTGAACCCTGAATGTGGATGGAAACAGCCTCTAATCTTCTTAGTGATCTAAGCAAAGATTGAATGCTTTGGGTCAAGCTGGGGTTTTGGAAAGGCTCAGTTAGGAAAAAAAAATTTAAAAAATTCCAGCTCTTCACAATTATTGGAAATGGAAATATTTACAGACTGAACTAGTTAACGTTAATGTTTCACTAGTTGATAATATTTTTGTTATTTCACTAGTTTGCAAAGACCAGATAATCTGTTTTGAGCCATACTTTTTGAGACTTCTTGGAAACAGAACAAACAGCCCTTGTGTTAAGCTCTGGGCACTGTTCACATTCATTCCCCTTAGGTTAGTTTTAAGTTGTATCATGAGGGATGAAAAGGCAAGTGTCAGAATAAGCAGCATACAGAGGCTTCCTTTCCTCGATGAACTCAAAATGACTGGAAAAGACTGCAGATCTGATTTTAATCCTTCTTGCACCACAACTGCTATGACATGGTAAGAGGAGGAGTTTATTAGGTGGCTGTCCTTTCACATCTCAGTTAATAAAACATTCTGACTGGGATTTTTATGTGTGTTACAGTAATATAGCTTTTCAAACACTGCTACCATAAAATTAAAGATTTTAAATCTTTTTTAAAGTGGACAAATATCCTGAACTCAGTCTAGAAGTGACATTTCATGCTTGATTTGCCTTGCCTGCCTAGATTTTGTGGTATTTTTTCATGCAGAAGTTATAGCTTGTCAGGCCTTCTGAACAACATGAAACTACAATATATTACAATGAAAGGGGGGAAAATCAGTCTGTCCTATTTACATTTTCCTTTTTCTTCAGGCTTACCTTCCCCAATCAAAAAAATTCATGTAAAGTTGCTTGACTTAATATTACCATGAGGAATTGTATTATGTAATGCATCTTCACATAATATAAGATCACTCAGAGACTGATTTTTCAGAACATGAAAGTTAGTAGGAGCTGCTGGCCCTCTTTTAATACCTACAGCGTAACGTTTGCAAACCAAATGGTCAGCTTTTTATGTGGTTGCTTTTGTAACTAAGTTCAGCAGCAGGCTTTTTTTTTTTTGCTCTACTTTGTGTTCAATAATAGAATCAAGATTATATCCATCCCCTGCTTGAACTTGTCACCACCGCATTTCATTAACTTTCTCAATATTTGATGCAAATTGTTTCTAATTAACATGCTTCTGAATAAAGAAAAAAGCATTCTTAAAAACCTGTGTGCAATCTGTATAATAATAAAATTTATTCTCAGCTATGAAGACTTATACCATTTTATGACCTTTTTTGAAATTGCTTTTGCTATTATTATTATTATTATTGTAAGTGGTGTATTTTAGAATTAACCCCTTTTATCTGTACAATAATTAATAACCAGAAATAGCCTACTGAAAACATAGTAAGGCAGGTAAGGACACAATTCATTATTGAGAAAAAGGAACACAAATTAACCATACTCAGAATTTTTTCTTTTAAATATTCTAATATTTTCATTAAGTTAAGGGAAATATTTATTAGATTCTCTCTTTGTGGTATGTGTTGTTATTGTTGCACACATTGGAGGTGCATCTGTTTTGGTTTTTCTCCCTTTATGCACAAAGGAGTTGATCTGATATGTTAAAAAGGAAAAAAAGAAAAGAAAAACAATTAAAAAAGGGGAGGAGAAAAAAGAAGACGAAAGAAAAAAAAGGAAAGGGTGATTTGGTTTGGTTTGGTTTTTCTGTCTACTATGTTCATGTGATTATCCAGAAAGAAATTTGAAGACTGTAAGAAAATTTTGCCCATCCATTATAAAACAGCATAAAATTTGAAAGGGAGGCAATTTCTTGAACATCTGCCTTGCATTCCCTACATATAAGGAAAGTATACAGCAAGGGAAGAAAATATACACACACATATATAAACTTTCCTTATATATATTCTCTTTTACAACTAATAGAAGAGAGAGAGAGAGAGATGTACATGTAATAATCAGGACAGGACATTGCAGGAGTCCAAATTGTGCTTGTAAAAATTTATCAAAGGAGTTGACCAAATCTGACCACTGAACTCTGCACTGCTATTCTAATGGGAAGACATAAAAGACAGCAAGAGACCTATGACCTCAGAAAGCAACTTGTCAGTGAGATTGAACTGATCTAAGTCTGGCTGTACTCAAACACAATTGTTCAGCCCTTCCTCCCTTTTCCCACCAGTGCATTCTCCTTGCTCCTTTTTGCCTGCACTGCAAGTGTATCTGTGCCATGAAGAATAATTGTCTCCTGCTCCATTTCCTTTACATTGTTAATTTTTGTCCAAATGAGTAATCCTTTCTGAATTAGGGCATGAACTCTGGTGCCTGCATAAGGGCATTGGTGGATGCTTACAGCTAGAGGCCACAGGACCTCACCTTTTAGTGGCAGTATGGATTTAAGTCAAATGGAAAGCAATATGGAAAAACAGCCTGGGCTTTACATGCATCGTGCCCTTTGTAACCACGGCGTTCACTGTAATAACAGGAGAGATTTAGACAAGTATGCCACTTGGCTAATTGAGGGCTCTTCTACTAAAGAGGCTTTTGTCTCAAGCTTTAGTTCTGGAGATTTGAATGTAGCCACCCTCAGGTTTTGGCTTGTTCTTGGTTTTAGCTCTATAACTATACTTACAGCTATATATATAATAAATAGCTACTATAAAACCACAGTAACAAGACAAATTTTAGGACCTTGGTAAAGATTTTCTTTTATTTTAATATATAGACCAGTATGATATATGATATGGGTACTCTAGTTTTGGTTTTGGGTTGTTGGGTTTTTTTGAAGTGTTTAGGGAACAAATTATTTTATTTATTTTATTCCAGCTGAGATTTCCATGTTGAAACTTGCAGGTGATGGATTTGACTTAGGGAAAAAAGATATTACAACTATTAGTATCTGTGCTGAGCTATTCTACAGTAGTAGAAGCTGGATGTTCCTGAAACAGAATGTTGCTAATAACATTCGGGTTCTCTGTCTGAAATGTAATGGCCTGTCTCAGTGAAACTCTTGTCAGAAATGGGAGCTGCATGATTTACTCTAAAAGCAATTCTGGACTGACTGCTTATCAGTAATGGTGAATGATTATTAGTGACTTCAGTAGGCTTTCAGAGTTTTACATGTTTAGCAGGTTTGGGGGTTTTTTTTGGTAATGAAAAGGCAATGTCTTGGTTTTCAGAGTTTTCCAGAATGTGATCAACCAGTCCCCTTACCATCCCTACAGAGCTCTTCTCATAAAATAAATAAGAATGAAGGTTTAGAAAATACATCCCAATTTCTGACTAAACTGAAATGTCTCATGGATGCTTGTGCCCTTGATATTCTGTTGCATTCACTTTCATGTTTTCTCATGCTCTGTAGCATTAATGAAAGCAATGGGGCATTGTTTTGATATTGTTATTTATTTGTCTCCCTAGCTGTGTGCTGCCCACCTGCCAACCCGATCAGAGGCTCCAAACCACTATCAAGCAGTATGTCGGGCTCTGTTTGCTGAAACAATGGAACTGTACACTTTCTTGGCCAAAATTAAAAGTGCAAAAGAGGTAAGCAGTCTGTGAAGATTATCTGCTTTTGAGCTCATCCCTGTGTGAATTCAGCTTATGAAATCACTTCAGTACCCAGCTAGCAAGGAATGTCAGATGCTTGAAGAAATGATCTGTAGTGTTTAGGGAGAGCAGTTCTTCAGCTGAGATTTTCTTTTTCCTTTTGACCTTTAACCATTTACAAATGTCTTATAGAATTTGTTATTGATTGTGACTAGTCTATTTGGGAGTAAAACAGAAGATTTTCTTGGAGATTAACACATTGCATACATGTACCCATTCCTACATGCATGTATGCAATGTATTTGAGTCTAAAAGCTTCTCTGGTGTTTCAGGGATGTTGTGAAGTGCCAGAGCTTTGCTTGTTCTTCCTCAGCTCCTTCTCACGAGGGAATTCTCTTTGCTGAGAATTGTCTGAGATTCTTCTTGCTCGTATTTTGTCCCCAGTCAGCAGCTTCTCTTCTGCTGTGTGATTGGGTTGTTGTCTGTCACATTGGTTTCACTGCAGAGCCAACTTTAAAAATAGAAAAATTTTTGCCTGCAGGTCACAATGCTTATGTTCACTGCCTGTTTGGCTGTTATTGTTGGCTGAAAGGCCATTCTATGAACCACTGCAATTAGATGGTCTGGCTGAAGAGTGACTTTAAAGATGATATTTAATGCAGATAGTTTCAGATCTGGCCTGCAGAATGGCCCTGTGAACAATTGTAGTTACACAGTGCTCGTGCTGGTAACGTTGGAAAGCTGGTGGGTGAGGGGGAGAGCAGGAAGAGAAACATGCTTCTTAAAGCTGATTTCTTCACCAAAGCCAACTTGTCAAGTAACAACGCTTTCATAATTTCCTTTAATAAATCCCTGAAGGATTTTCTTTTCTAAGTCAAGATCCACAGTACCTTTGAAAAGCAGGATAAGATTTTACAGGCTGACCTAAAAATTTTGCTACTGAAAGAGGCAGAGCTGTTCCACCCACGCACACATGCTCCCACTGTTTTCTTTCTTCTGGATCTAGGGAACAAACCCAGCAAATATCAAGCAAAACAAAAAAAAAGGAGGAGTTATTCCTTGTCAGGTTAATGAGCTAGATCAGCTCATCAAAGGGTCAGATGAGCCTAAGAGCAGCACAAGAGAGCTTTTATTCTCACACTGATGGTGGAAGATGCAAACCAGTCAGAGGCATAAGGGACTGGTGCTCCTTCCTTCCTGGGTGAGATGCATCATCCAAGAGGGAGAATCCTTCAGAGATATTTTTTTTGCTTCATGGGGTCAAGTTTCATCTCCAAATCTCCTCCAGTCCTACTCAAATGGAAAGCAGTTTTTAAACTGAAGCAGTGTCATACCGGGAAAATTTCGACAGTGTCAGCATGGCTAAAGAGCCATTTGTTTTCTGAAGTGCCTGTGTTACAGGACTTCTTCATCCAGTGCCCCTGATACAGGGAACAGTCAAGATACAGTGACTTCATGCTAAACCTGAATTTTGTCTCTTGAACCTTGACATCATTAATTTCACATCTCGGCTTCTAACTACCTGTATATTAATTGAGGGACCTGTGCTGGAAGTACCTCATTTAACAGCTATTGCAAGTCAATGTTGAAGCTCAAAGATAAGACCCTTTGGAGTTCCTCTTTCTGCTGAGAGAGGAATTATGTTTCCAGAAGTTCTTGAACATCTTTGCCACAGTGAGCAGTAATAAGGCATCTCTGTTGTCAATGTCCAAGTAAAATATTGTGGGTTATAACCATTTAAAATCAAGTCTTAACAATAATTTTTAAAAAGTATTAAAAAAAAGTAGAAGGACATTTTGAATTTGTGAATTATTTAATCACCTTATAATTGGGCATAAAAACCCAACAACATCTGATCACAGCATAGAGCATACTATGAGTTAATCCCAAATGAAAGAAAACATTTGCTTCTCACAGGCTATTAGGCATTGATTCAAAGCACATTTAGGTCAAAGGAAGTAATCCTTGTAGATGGAATTTTGGCCCTACTGAATCAGTAAGAGTTATATTGCTGCACTTTACCAGGGCCAGAATTTTGACCTTTTGATTTCGTTTTACTCTGGATCAGCCCCTCAGCATGCAAGAAATTAAGAAGAAAATTATCTTGGAAGCAGCTTTTGGAATCTGAATACTTTGGGTTTATGATGTGCTTGATCCTTGGTTGTAGCTTTTATCCAACTATAGATTTGGAAGGTATTTAGTTTTGAAAATAATGTAGTGTCCAAAATTAAAAATCAAGTATAAAGGAAATATGACGTGGAATGCTGTAAATCTTATTACACCATTTTAAAATGGCCTCTGTAGTTTATACTTGAGGCAAGCAGGGATCATATGATCACACTAGGTTTGTACCAGTAAAAGCTGTGGTATTGTTTATGTACTCTTCTGTCTTGCAAATACGTAGCAGAATCTTAAGTCACAAGGAGTACAGTTAAATGCTCTTTGAGTAAAAAAGATCTTTCTTTCTTTTTTTATTGTCATATGAGTATTGGGTATAAAGGAGATAAACGCAGAATACTTCAGTGAGGACACTTTGTTGTCATGACTTTGTGGTGATTACATTGGCAGATAACTGTGGGGAAAAAACAAGTTACATACATCAACTCCAATTAAAGAACCCCAAGCTTATACTGTGTAATATTGTGGTTTTGACACTAAAGATGTCAGGAAGTTTGTACTGTTAGTTTATTTTATAAAGTAACAGCTTTATTTGGAGATCCTGCTTTAGAATCCCTCAGATCTAGACACAGTTGTGGATGTGAGATCGACATGAAATTAAAAACACCAAAAAGGGGGGGAGGTATCCTCTAAAGTTACTTAAAATAGCTTTTCTGTGGATAAAAATTACTTTGAAATTACTTGGATTCCTTCTAGGGCCACTGAATGGCATCTGGGTATCTGTTTCTCAAGAATGTGAGGTTCATGGTTTTTTGCTCAGTAAACACTTAAACAGCCACCTTCGCTGTAGTGGAAGAGGGAGAATTTTTATCTGCAGAAATTCACTTGCTTGGAGAGAACCAAATCTGACCTACCTGATACTACAGGTTTAGAAGGGAAATAAACTGTCCAAGAGGCAGAAAAAAAATACTGCTGTGATGCTGTAGTAAATTTTCCCCTCAAAAAATGTGGCAGTGTTTTGAAAGTTGCAGGATTTCATGAGGGATAGATCAGGAGGTAGGAGGGGTGTGTCTATAGGGTCATAATATGTTTTATTACTAATATATATACTGAGGAGTCGCATACTCCCCAGTATATCATGTGAACATCACCATTATATTGGCTATATTGCAAATGGAGCATAGTTTCAGTAAGAATTTTACTGGCATGCATTTGGGTGAGTGTGTTAATCAGAAATGATGAAGCAATGAGTGACCTGTTCAGGTCATCTCAGTGGATGTCAAATAGAATGTTTAAGGCACTTTGTCACATAATTGATGCCATGTGGTTATTTCCAGTCTGATTCCCTGTGTATGAAAGGTCAGCAGTAAAGCTGACTTGAAGACTTAAAGAGAATGAAACATTTAGTGTAGTGGATGCACAGGACAGCCCAGAGTTGAGAAAGATGTGATACTACTATTGCAAGAGTTTAAAAAACTAAACAATTAAAAATTAGGGTAACTAGTAATAATATTTCTGTGCAATAGCAGCAGCAATTCCATTGGGGTTGAAATTTAGTTAACTAATTTGATCTAACGTCTTTTTGCAAGGTGAAATTTTTCTTGCAAGTTTACTGGGGTGCTTTTTTAGCTTACTGGCAGCATCTGTGTGCTGCTTAGGCTCTGTGAAAGGTCCCCTTATTGCAGACCCACCCTGGGTACCATTCTGATGTCATCTGGAAGTGGTCTTTTGATGGGCCAAGACCACCTAAGTCTGTGTCCTGTTGTTTAAGCATTTACAGATGATGAGTAAAAGATGGAGTACAACTTGTTTTTCATCTCAAGAAGTGAGCTTTCAAAACTGTAGTAGGAAAATTCTGCAGAAAGGGAATTTTCCCCCTTTTTATTTTTTTTTTTAAATTGTTTTGGGGAAAAATGGTCCACAAGGTAGAGGAAAGGCACATATGTGTGGCAAGGGGCAAGACAGTAACTGCTAAAAATGGACCCGTGTAAAAGAAAAGATTCATCTTTTTCAGGATCATCCAGAAGTCATTGAGATAACCTTTGTTGGCACCTAGCCATGGAAAGAACTGTAGGTGCAAATAAATTATGTCCATGAGATAAAGCAAATGTTCCTGCTGTGAAGTATCTGAAAAGGTCACACAGGTTGCTCAGAAATGGCATCAGTTGTGATTGAGAGAGGCAGGGAGAGACTATGCAAGCAAAGGAATGCAGAAATTACCTCTCTGGATCATACAGGGGACTCACCTGTGGTGCTGTCCACATTAAGAACCTGCTTTGTTGATATGTTGATGGGATATCTGCCCTAGTCCTCCTTCAGCTCCCCGTTACTACCTGGTTTTGCCTTTTAGTGGAGTTAATGTTCCATGTGGACTTAATGGCTGAGTGAGCCAGCAATGTGCCCTTGCTGCAAAGGAGCCTTAAGGTGTCCCAGGCTGCATTAGGAGGAGCGTTGCCTGCAGGCCAAAGGAGGTGATCCTCCCCTTCTACTCAGCACTGGCAAGGCTGCAGCTGCAGAGCTGCGTCCAGTTCTGGGCTCCCCACTGCAAGGGGACATACTGGAGAGAGTCCACGGAAGGGCTAGGAAGATGATGAAGGATTCAAACAGCTCTCCTGTAGGGAAAGGCTGAGAGACCCAGAACTGTTCAGTCTGGAAATGAGAAGGCTCAGGGGGATCTCATCGTTGTCTACAAATACCTGAAGGGAGGATGCAAAGAGGACTGTGTCAGGCTCTTTTCAGTGGTGCCCAGTGACAAGACCAGAGGCAGTGGGCACACAGTGAGACACAGGAGGTTCCTTCTGAACATCGGGAAATACTTTTTTTGCTGTGAGGGTGGCACAGCTGTGCTGAGCACTGGCACAGGTTGTCCAGGGAGATTGTGGAGTCTCCATTCTTGGAGATATTTAGAAGCTGACCAGACATGATGCTGGGCAACTGGCCTTGTGTGGCCCTGCTTGAGCAGGGGGGCTGGACCAGCTGAATCCAGGTGTGCCTTCCAACCTCAAACACTTTGTGACTCTGTGAGTGGTATCAGTAAAGGGTGATGCTGGCCTGTAGCAGAGCTAATAATTCATGAGAGGGCTGTGGGTGATAAGCTCTACAGCTGGTGCAGCTGGTGCTAAAAAACATCATGTGATGCTGGCCAGCATAAAATAGAAGATGTGTCCAGTAGGCAGATCTGTCACATAAGGTTTGACTTATATCTCAGAAATGTTTAGAGATTGATGTACACCCTAAAGCATCAAGATTAATATTCCTTCCAGACTAATTAAGACTTTGTATATTTTTATAATTGCCTACATCTCTGATTGCAGGGAAAGTCCATGCTTATAAAAAACTCATCCATAATTTCATTATCCACAGTGTGCCTTGTAATTAAGTTTTTGGTAGAACACAGAGAAAGCTCCCAATCTGTCATCTTTGTACTGTTCTTTTAAAACATGTTGACTTTCATTTCTGTCTTTTCTGATGTAAAAACATAATTCTTTCACTCTGCCTGGATATATTTCAGTCTGATCTGTATGAAATGTGAACATACAAATCTAATTAAGTACATGGATAGAAATTAAATTTTTCCATTCATTTTTTCCTAGTTTCATGTCATGCAAAGATTCAGTTGGAAAACAGTTAATGAAAAAAGTCAGGTGTTACTTTCCATTTAACCTGGCTATACTGCTGTATTATTTGTACAAAATATGATAATAGATATAGTTAATAGGTACCTAAATAATGTTAATGGCTAACTTATTTTGGAAATACAGTCATTAGCCAAGTTACTCTTAAAAGTCTTGTGACTGTGAAAGCTGTCAAATACCCTGCTGCTTGGATTTTCAGAAAGCGCAGCTGGAGAAAGAAATGGATTCACAAACTTTTCTGCTCATAACTTCACTTTTGTCTACACTTCCAGGCCTCCAGTGACTCCACTTTTGCAACTGTACTGTTGTCAGGCTTGCAGCCGCATTGTGATCTCTTTGATCCCTCAGTTTAGGAGATTTATAATACGGGAAAATGTTGCTGGTTAGTGTTTGATGGGGAAAGATTTGATTTTATTTTCTTAAGTGGTGCAGGCACTGTCACTCAATCAGTGTTCCATGCAGTTGGTTCGTTTTTTTTTCCTCCTGTTAAACAGTATATTTATGTTGAGCAGCATGGGGACTATTGCCCTCTCCAGAACTGAGCAAAGTGCATCAACCCATACCACTATATGTGAAAACCTTTGTCTGATATCAGCTCAAGAGGTTTTCAGGGACTGATTTAACTGATCCTATCCCCATGTGTGAATTATGTGGGATTTGGGTCTTTCAAAGAACCAGAGTAATGCTGCTGGCCAAGCCCTTGGAATTTTAACCCAATTTGAATAGCTGAAGATATGTAAAAGCAGTTTTTCCCTGTATGCATATTATGTATTTTTAAATTGAACCTAAATGTGCAAGAATATTTTATTAGCTTCACAGATAGTGGTGTAAGAATCAATTCAATTAGTGAACAAATCATTCCTAATTAAGAGTATAAACTGGAAACTGCAGTAGCCCGTGTTCTACAATTGGTGAAAGACAAAGTTCAGATCTGAATTCCCTAGAATACCATATTCATTGAAGCATTGTGCTTTAGAGAGCATTTTATGGAAACAAGTCTTTGACACTGTGCTGACAAGTGTCTTATGTAAACTCCCATCTGTCACTGAGCACAGAAGAGTGCATCTCAAATGTGGGCCATGCAGCAGCAGCAAATCAAGTGCCTGCTTTTAATAGTGCAGCAAGAGGTTTGAAGACATTTGATATTTTTATTACTAGCTTTTGTCACAAAATGCAGTCTTTTAAAAAATGGCCAAATGCCATAATGGTTTAAAAAGAAAGGATAAGCTCTTGAAACACGTTTTGTACACTTCCAGCCATTATTTCCTGAACAAACAGGCTGAATCAGGTCTGTGGTATGGATCTGGGGTTCTGGGATCATTTAGATCATTTGGAATAACCATTTTAAGATGTTTCTACTTTCTGAAATGGAAATTCTTTTAGGGCATGTATTTATTTTGCTATAATAGCTTTTCTTAAGCCATTGTCCCAAGGGTAAGCAGCTGAGGTTAGTCGCAGGTTTTGGATCACAGCTGAGTTATGATAAAGGGTCTATTGTATTTTAAATGTGTTGGTTTCTATTATTTACAATTGAAACAGAGGCAGAAACCCACTGATGATGGCTAGAGGTGCTGGAGGGAGATCCTAATGTTCCATTTAGTCTAGGATTTTAAACATAATCATTTGTCACAGTGAATTTATTCCTTCCTAAGCAGTACCTGGCAGGTGTGGAAGAGTTAAAGAAGCCATCCTAAGAACTAACTGCAAGGATAGAGCACTTGCTGATTTATTTTCTCCTCAGTCTTCCAAAGCTTTGTAACTTCTATAATGATGGAAATTCCTTTATTTTGTACTCTTCTCCCACTGATTGCATAGTGGGCTGCACTTAGGGATCTGAGCCAGGTGCCAGGAAGGGGATTGAACTATCCCTGTGAAAGTGCAGCAGACAGAGCACTAAGCATGAGAATGGGGCATAATAGAAGCCTGGCTTTGGCAGTAGCCTGTGCTTGTACCAATTCATTTGTACTATAAACTGCACTTTGAGAGATCTCCTGGCTGGCAGGTTTTGCTCTTGCAGCTCTCCAGTGCATGGTAGCCGGCATCACTTACACCTGTGCTTTCTCGAGTAGAAACTCCCCCTCTAGCTATGTTCCAGAGAAACTAATTAGATGGTTGCCTTATTTAGAAGATCTTTTAGCTGCTCATGGGGTTTTTTTTCCCTTCTTCTTATTTTCTGTTTTTAAGAAAAACAGGTTGTAATCTTTTTAGCTTCATGGAATATTTATGTCAGTCAAACACATTAGCCTTTGGGCATAAAGCAACCCAGTAAACTGTATGGTAAGGGAACATGGTTGCTGAGATGGGTAATTGTCACTAATCGTGTTGAACAATTGAAGTATAGGTTAAGCAGCTGGAACACGTTATTTTTTTAAAAATTAATGTGTACCTTGCAGTATGAAAAGGAGCAGCAAATCTGACATTTGTGAGCTCATTTACTAAAGTTACCTTTTGGTTACAAAGAGGAAAAGGAGAAAGTATCAGAACAATTTTATGTTTTGCAGATTATCAATAAATGTTAGCAGTTTGCTAGAAAGCAAGTAATTTACAGTTCACAGATACTGTATTTGAAATTATTATTGCAACTGTGTGACACAGAAAAGAAGAAACCCTGGATAGCAAAATACATATAAGCAAGGCCTTTATTCGTTCTTTCCATTTTTCTTTTTTTTTCCCCTGGAAAGGGCAATTGCCTGTAAGTGTCAGACTGACTGCTGACCACAGCGCCAGGACAACACAAGTTTCCATGAAGACATTCTTTCCCAATTGGGTGTCCTGTTGTGATACTGCAAGTCATGCCAAAATGTTCCCACATTGTCCTGTGATCTGTCTGCTTCTGTTAGTGTAGGTGATTTATGGTTTTGAGAGTCTTCATGTAAATTATGTATTTTATTTATATAGGGCAATGGTAGTATTTCTTCCTTGATGTGAAAGCGATTGTGTTAGTTATTAAATAAGACAATAAAGAACCCATCTGGTCTCTTTCCAAAACCTCTGTGGTAGCTGACTCACATTTGCTATCTCTGTAGCCAGGTTTGGGAAATACGTGTGCTGCTAAATGTGCAAGTTAAGCACTCTTCCAGTGCTTCCATTTCTTACACCAATATGTTGGCAGTTTGGAAATTGGAAGTTTTACTCCCAGGGAAAAAAAGTTTTAAAACGTATTTACTTTTATTTTTTCTTGAAAACTCAGAAGCTGAATTGAGACTGATTGTTCAGTACCATTGGAGGAAGAGCTTGAGTGCTTAAAAGTGAGAAATATACTTTTGATAAATATGTCTGTCAGATCTCTGACCTGTTGCTTTAGTCTCATAAAATAAAGAAGTAGTTAACAGAGGACTTAACTATCCATTTTGAATATATTAGTGACTACATAGAAAAGAGATCAAATTAAACATTGTTAAAGATTTTTTGTAAAACTTTCAGTGAAAGTAAAGTAGATTATTGAGAATTTGTTTGTACTGCTCATTCTAGAACATTTCAATACAGAAGTAAACAAAAATAAAATAACATTATGAATATGCAGGAGTTAATGCATAAAAAATAATTTGCATAAAACCACAGCCTTCCAAATTTTTTTCTTGCATTTATCTGTATGCAAACTTACCTGTTCTTTGGTGTGTTCTAACTTTTAATCATTTTTCACATTCTTATTTGTATGAAAGCTTCTTTTTGCCCCTTTACACACAATCTTCTCCATATTTGCATGATCTGATCTTGTCCATAAATAACAGTTTTCATCTTTGAAAGATGTTTCTCTTACTTACATGATTTTATTATTGGTATTTCAGAATCTATACCCATGTTATACAGACTAATTAATTACAACGTATATACAAGTCTGTTCAGTGTAAAGGATCTCTCATAGATTATTTCTCCTCACAACTAATGTTCTGGGAATTTCTTCTGCAAAAATGAAGTCTTGAATTCAACAAATAACAATAATTTTGGTATGAATGGGATCCTTACCTTTCTGTGTTGTAGCTTAACAGACCTGCCAGGTGGTTGTTTGCTTTTTTTCTGTGCATAGCTAAATTTTAGGAATTAAAGTTTCCATGTATAGTTTTTCCTCCAGCATGAAGTACTTTTATTCTCAAAACTTAACATTTTTTTCCCAGTATTTAAGGTACACTTTTCAAGGAAGAGAAATACATTCAAGTTACTTTTACAGTATTACTATTCAAGTCATAAAACATTCAGTAGAATACCCAAACAACCTGATACAAGAGATGTCAAAAATTAGGCTGAAGTTTTACTTGAGAGTAATGCCATCATTCATTTATTGACTCCTTTTCATTGGCAGAACCTAAAGAAGATTCAGGAAATGGACAAAGAGGGAAGTGATGAATCCAGCACAGATCTTGATGACTTAAAAAATGCTGACTGGGTAAGACAACAATTAAAGAGTGATTCAGCATAATTACTAGTAATTTATATTTCTTTATAAAGCTTACTTAAGGTGTCATTACCTCCACTCTCGTGAAATCCCACCTGAAACACTGTGTCCAGCTCTGGGTTCCCCAACATACAAAGGACATGGACCTGTTGGAGTGAGTTTTGAGGAGGGCCATGAAGATGATCAGAGAGCTGGAGCACCTCTCCTGTGGAGACAGGCTGAGAGAGTTGAGGTTTTTTAGCCTGGAGAAGACTCCAGGAGACCTTACAACACCCTTCCAGTACCTAAAGAGGGCCTGCAAGAGAGCTGGAGAGGGACTTTTTCGCAAGGGCCTGTAGTGATAGGACAGGAGGAATAGCTTTAAACTGAAAGATAGTATATTTAGATAAGATATTAGGAAGAAATTCTTTACAATGAGGATGATGGAACACAGGAACAGATTTGAGCAATCTGATCTAGTGGAAAGTGTCCCTGCCCAATGCAGAGGGGTTGAAACTAGATGAGCTTTAGGGTCCCTTCCAACCCAAACCATTCTATGGTACTATGTTAAAATCAGTCTCTGTTCTTTTTACCATATGAATTAATGGTAAAAATCATGACAAATTAGAACCAAATGAGTCTCAACTTTCATTTCCTGACAGATGAAACAATAGAAGTATCGAAGCAATACATTTCCTTTAGACTGCTTTCATGGAGAAGCTTTTGCAGTTTAAAGAGACTGGATATTTAGGCAGGAATCATGCTGACTCCCCTTCAGAGGAGTAGACAGAGCTGCCAGCTGAGTTTCTCTAATGATGAAAGAAAAAGGTTACAGGGAAACTCTTAACCCAGAAGTAGCTTGTTTTATTTTCTAGTTTCTATTCTTACCAGTTCATAGATGAATATTATGAGGTTCTTTAAATAACTTGATTTCAATTTCCCAGTCTTCTATCCACCACTTTTTTTTCTTCTCTCCAGCCATTCTGCTTCCCAGAAAATGAGAGGGAAGTGTTAGTGTGTGTTGCTCTTAAAGGCAGAGCAAAAGGAAGTTGACTACTGAGAAGATATTGCTGGACCTTAGGATTTGGAGTCCATTCCAAAATTTCTGTTTGAAGAACAACTACTGGGAAATTTTGCAACAAAGTTCTGGGCAACAATGTTTCAGATTCAGTCATTGTTTTAATTTGCATAGTATTAGGTATAAGTCTAAAAACTTTAAAGGCATGCTTGCAGTATACTTGAAATGGGAATATAGATGTAAAGTATGAGAATTTCAAATTCTTTTTCTGTATTTGAGGTGAGTCTGCTGAGTTGCAACAAAGTTTTGTTACATTCACAAGTGTTAAAAATAGGCTTATATAAAATAAAATGGGTTTTGATTGATGTGTTAAAAATGAAATAGTACAGCTGTAATATTTGGTGGCGTCCTGGAAGGAAAACAAACAACTTCGATTTAATGGGAGTTGTTATTCAAGGGTGAGATATCAAATAAAATTTCCCTCTCTTTTCCCTTCAGGCTCGTTTTTGGGTGCAAGTGATGCGAGATTTACGGAATGGTGTTAAACTTAAGAAAGTTCAAGAGCGTCAGTACAACCCACTCCCAATAGAATATCAGCTCACACCCTATGAGATGCTGATGGATGATATTAGATCCAAACGCTACACCTTAAGGAAGGTCATGGTAAGTCAAGAGAATCACTAGAATTTGTCAAATCTGAAATGTTCTTTTCCTTCTTTTATCTTCTTCTTGTCTTCTCTTTTTTGTTCTGAGAATCTTGAAATTATTATTTCTTATAGATACTAATGTTCATGGGTTTTAAATGGCATCTTAAATTTTCATTTGAGAGGGAAAACATGAAACCAACACATGTAGTGTATTTTGTTTTCCGTGTAGCAGGCATTTATGATTATGAAAGACATGCCTATGCATCATATGTTTGAACAAATACCTTGCGTTGCTTTTGCGATAACCTTAAGAGTCATCTCAAAAGTCCTGTCATGCTTTCCACTGAAAGGCTGTTTTAGACTTTTCTCATTGGAGAGAACATTTCTGTTGATTCATGGTATAGTTTTTGGAATTCTGGAATGTGAAGTGCTACCATGAATGATAGTGTGATGGGGAAGGAAAACCTACAGAGGTTAACTGAAAACTTATATTATCTATTGCCTGTATCACGGTGCTTGAAAACTTATCAAGATCTGTTATGAATTTTCAAGGAATACTCAATGTAAAAAAAATTAAATCTTCCATTTTTAGAAGTTGAACTCAATTATTTTCAGCATATTCTACTGTTGCTTTCAAGTCAAGACAATAAGCCAAAGCAAGCTGGAGAGTGTTCGTGAATCTTCTCCTCCTAGATTCTCATAAAGGTGCTTGTAAGATTGACTTCAGGTACTCTTTTTATCAGAACCAATTTGATATTTATTGGTGTCTCCCATTCTTTCTGTCTTTTTGGGTTATATTTTTTTCAGCATTAAGTTTTTCCTGGTAAGCTAGCAGTCGATCTAAAGGGGTCCTTATCTCTTGAAGGACATTTTATATCCCTTTTTCAGAGGCATGTATTTGGTCAATATCAAAACCTTGTATTTACTTATCTTCCCCTGTCATTAGTTACAATGGAAGCATTGTCTTAGAATATTCAGTGTTCAGATGTATTTCCTTTCCTATCTTTGATAGTAAGAAAACCGTGATTTCACCAGAGAAAAAGTCAGAGAGGGGGGAGGGAGACAGATGAGAGAGGCAGAAAGTGTGTAGCATAAATGCCTTTTATGTTTGAGCTGAAAGTACTTTTCTAATCGAGATCTGGATTTAGACTATCCGATTGTATTTATTTTCTGCAGCAGATGTTGCTTAAATGTTAAATCAAGAGGGTAAAATAGAAACCCAGGTAATGATGTTATCTGTCTTTCCCCTAACAGTTCAGAGAACTGTGCTAAGTGTTCCTTCTACCCACTGCGAAAGAGGAACAGTCCCCTCAGGACCTTGATTACTGTATGCAATCAGAATAGTCGTTTTGTTTGAATGGGAACCCCTGGGTCATCTAATTTTGCTTTTGTCAGACTAGCTTTTAATTCATCTTCTGCTAAGCAAGCTCCTGCCTCTTCAGAAAAGATTTTCTTCATTATATGGTATGTCTTGGAGGCACAGCTGCTCCTCTGCTCATCCAGGCTCTCACTGTGTACAAAATCCCTGCAAGGATCTATTTTTGGCCTGCTGTCTTGTCAACTAGATAGATTGTCGAAGTGAACTCTGGGCATAAACATGAATTGGGATTACGATCTGCTGCAGGTACAGTACCTGTAGGACTGTCTGTGGTGCAATTGCTGGCTCAGTCTGACAACTGCTCCTGACATTGTGCTAGAAAAATCACATCTTTCTTATTGGAACCCTTAAATTCAGTAACTTGAATCCTGGTGCAGGGTCTGCTTGAAGACTGTGCAAAGCATGTTCAGTAATAAGACTGTAGCTTGATATGGAATGTGCAGAGCCTGAAGGATTCACATGGAATTACAGGTTTTGTTAGATTGCATACATACAGCATCTTTTAGCTGACTATCATGGGGCAAAGCTGATTATATGTATTCCCATCAGAGAAAATCATTGTGGCTCTTGAGAAGAGGAGAAAAGGACAAGAATCTTAATTTTTAGGCAGTCTAGAAAAAACGGATTATGTTTCTTTCTATCAATCAAAATGGATGTTTGGCAAAATTTTTATTAAAAGTAATTTTTTGCTTTCAATTTATAGGTAGTAGTTTTAGACTTGGTAGCTTGTGAAAACACATGTGCTACTAATGATAAGAGGCTAGTAAATTTTTTAAGTAAGTCAGATGCAACATGAAATCTTCATTGTTCTTTTTATTAGTATAATGCTGTGTTTAAAAGAGTAGCTTGATCTGTCCATGGCTGCTCAGTACTCTGAGCAAAAATTAGGAAAGGAACAGATGTTCCTATTAGGAAGTATTTTGGTGTTTCAGACTGTCAAAAGTATTGCACTAACAGACAGCAATAACTGGAGCTGCCTGTTCTCACCCACCTTCTGTCATAGTGCAAACATTCAAAATGTTTTGAAGATGCAGGATGTCAGATTCTGGGCTTTTGGTAAATAACTGGTTTAATTTGTTTCAGTGACGTTGGCATTTCTATTTCAGGACATATGAAAATAATTCCAGATTTGTCATCTCTCTATCCGGATGTAAGAGTCGTCATTTCTGTGACTGTTGTGGGAGCAAGATAGCTTTCATTCTGGCATTTTATGATCTTTAAATACCTACCTGGAGAGATATAATAGTGTTTTTCTCCCATGGAGCACCCACTCCCACAAAAGTTAAAAACTGTGAACGTGGGTAGAGTCAACATTTACTAATGGAGAAATTTGTTATATTGCTCTTACAAGCTTGATTTTTCTTTATTATGCATATGTGTTGAGCTACAGTTTTTAATTTCACAGTGATTCACAATTAGCTCTCCTTTCTATCCACCTCTCCCCCTCCAAGATGTGCATCATTTGCTGTATTTCTTGAGCAATCCATCTTTATAGGTAACAGCGCCCTGTCTTCATATTCAAGCTCTTCACAAACACCTGTGACAGTGGTATTAGCTTGGCCGTGTTGCAACAGGGGAATTTAAATATATAGGCTGAAGCTATTAATATAAAAAATATCCAGTAATTTGAATGTCTAAGCTGAGAACCTTGTAACAGGGGTTTTGGTGCGTTTTTTAAAAACATTCATTTCTTTGCAGTATTTAGCATCTTACAGTACTTACTTTAGTTGCAATAACAGCTGTGTGTGGACAGTATTTTCGTAAGCAAGATTTCATATGTTTCAAGCAAGACATAGAGAATGTGAGGAAAGGACTTTGACCAGTTTGACCAGCTGGGCATTGTAGAGTCTGTTGTTCTTGCAAACACGAGGGTCTGACGTAGTTGTGCTGAGTGGCATTCAGTTGCATTCAGCAGAGAATGCCACTTTTTCGTTTTCCAACTTGGTCACACTTCTACAGAAGTTTAGAAGTCACCCTAAGTAGAGCACGGAGTTTTACAGCTCCTAATCATGCTTTAGGGATATTCAAAGGGGTAACTGTGTAAATACTGTGGTTATCATGTGGCATCATAAACTTGTTTCTATAGTAGATGTACAGGAGCAGCAGTGTGAATACAGTGCCTTATATAATGGGAAGTACCAAAGCACTTCATTCTTGGACACTGCTGCTTGAGCTTGCTGTGTGGTGTCACATACACACTATATAACAACTATGTTAACTAAAACACTATACTGTCTGCCTAATGCAAGATGGTAAATGTATATCTACTTAAAGTACTTTAATTCACCATAAAATTTTATCATGAGCTGTTTTAGAAATGATGTATCAGTGTCTATGCAGTTTCCTTTTAAATGGAAACGTCTAGATAGTACAAAACAATATCAGTTTCATGTTGGCAATTATTTAGAGATAGCACTCTCCTACTTAATGCTGACAGCTTTAATAGTGAGACAAATAAATGGCTGAAATAATTAAATGTCAATGATAAATGAAGTTATTTTTTGAAAGTTATGAGCAATGTACTTCTTGTTTGGGATCACCATTTTTAAGGCTTTGGGCTTCACCCAAAGGTAACTAAGTACTATTTGCAGTTATTTTTTTAAATGGCAAATCCATATTTATATATTAAAATGTAATGGTAGCAGTAGATGATTACATGCTAATTTTTATGTGCAGGTGTCCACATTTATGTTTGATTTTTATAATAATTGGTTATGCTTTCTCCACACTGCTAATTTTAATGCATACTGCTATACAAAAGCTGTTTTACATGAAAACTTAGTATAGTTTTACAGTGTTTTTACAGTACTTAGTATAGTATAGTTTTACAGTGTTTACTGGTTTGCAGCTGGGGCCAGTCTGGTATGTGGGGGGGGGGGGTAAAAAAAGGAACTAAATTTGTTCCTTGGTGGTTTTTTCCCCCTGCATGTATCATGGCTGCATCTGTGGAATATCTCTGATTTAGACTTTAATCAAGAGCCATGAATTTTAATTAAGTAAAGAATGCATTTGAAATTGCTCATTACAGAGAGGGCTAGTTTGAGTAAATAAATAGATCTAGTGTGGACAGAGAGGATGAAAGCTTCTCTTCAGTATCTTCCATATCAGTATCTTGTTTGGGCGCCAAAGGTTCTGCTATGGGTGCTCCCACTCTCTTGGCTTGTTGGCTGTGAAACATCCACTTGCTTTGCCATCAGCTCCCCATGTATCCTGTGGAAAATCACTTAAGCAAATCGTACATTTCTCCTTTTCCAATCAGATGGTAATACTGATACTAATTATACCCTGATGGCATTAAGTCAGGGCCTAGAGTGCCCTGAGGTGAAAGGCTCAGAGCCATGTATTATTTATTTACCATTGTCACAGAGAGGGTTGTTCCCCAAGGCTGGAACAGAGATTATCAGTTTACAAAACGGCTGTTCTGATGGTAATAATTCGCAGCTTCAGCTATCAACTTTGACATCTGATGAACAGTAACTCAGGGAAGAGAGACTTCTCATTTCATTAACAATCCTCCAAAGCCTTCTGGCCTGAAAAAATTGCTCAGTCTTTAAAGAGAAGAAATCAATCACACAGCTTAAAAAAATATTCTCCTCATCAGGAAATGTCAAGTCACCATTTTGTATAAACCTTTTCCATTTTAATTTTTCTGCACTGTTTTTAAGAAGATGATGCATGTTGAAGGGTTTAGCAGCTTGGTATTCTCTGCCAAGCGACATGAAATTCACTCTAAGGAAGCTAAGGAGGGTGCCACAAATAGAGTTTGGAGTGTGTCTGGGGTAGAATATCTCCAGAAAGAGTCCTCAGAAAGGCAATTAAGTGTTCCCCAGGAGGGACTCTACATCTTCTTCCTTAGAGGGAAAGGGATGAATCTTCTCTGGGAGGCTGTCACTCGGCCTCAGCCTGGAAACAGGGCATGCTTGAGGTGAGCAGAGCTTGTACAGAAGCTGCTTGGCATTGATGAAGTTCAATTAGGCATCATATTCAGGTGAATATGGCACTTAAACCCATTTTTCTGATTGCACCATTCCGTCTGGATAGCCAAAGGGCATGTGATATGGCAAACCAGAGATATGTCTTTACATATGTTTGCTGGCTACAGAGTTTGTGTGAATGGAGTCTCCCAAAGAAATAACTGGCCTTTAAGAAAATAAAAAGAAGTGCTGCAATATGGGACAGTTGGTCTAAGAAATATAGTCATGTATTTTATGTTATATATGGTCATGGGAATTTCTGTCAAATTGGAGGACAGGCCTGATAGCCAGCTAGAGTGTGGTAATAGGAGGTGCCAGAAGGATGTATGACATAGGATGCTCTCTCATCCCTGACAGTGTGCTTGGGCACTGTGCTGTATGCCAACTGACCCCGACAGGTGTTTTTTGTAAGCAAATCCATACATTTATTCCCAGCTTACAATGTATACATTCTTTATATGATACGAGAACTTCCAGTGCCTTCTTTTATATCCTATACATATAGTAAATTGATGACTCTTTCCTGTGATGTCTTAAGTCTAAATGAGTTCTCAGAGAAAGAAATGTCTGTGTCTTTGGAGAAAACCAAACAAAAAAGCAAACAACCCTCACCCAGCCCCTGTTCTACAGAAATTTATGATTTACGGAGAGGAAAAGTACTTCTCCCATAGACATGATTGCAGCCCTGACATTTGATTTCATCATTTCAAAATCCTAAGTATTGCTGATTAAAGCTGCTGCAATTGTGGTTATTTTGCAGCTATCAGCAAAGCTGAGAAGCTGTTATGTATGGTTTTTTGCTTGACTGTGCTCTGCATATGGATTGTTGCTCTGCTCAGGACCAGTGGGGTTTTACGTCTGGTGCAGGTGTCAGAACACTGCCAGCTCTGTCAGGCTTGTTGTGAGTTTTCAACTATCTCATCTGCATGAATGTGAATGTAAAACACAACAATATATGTTTCACTTTCTCCTTTCCAGGTCAACGGTGACATCCCACCCCGATTAAAAAAGAGTGCCCATGAAATAATCCTGGATTTCATCCGATCGCGACCTCCATTAAATCCTGTATGTAATCCAATGGGCTTCATTCCTAACAAAAATTGTGGCTTTTTAAAGCATGTTTGTGTCCAATGAATACCACATTTTCTGCCATAGGCTTTCAAAAATATTGTCTTCTGTATATATAGAACAAGATCTTGAGTGTGCAATATCTTGCACATACCAATGAATAGCTGTTATTACCAGCAGCCCTTTATCTCTGGGAAATCATGCTCCATCAGGGAGAAATTAAAACCCTCTTTCATATTTATGTGAGGTTTAAAGTTGAGTGCATGTAAAATCATATCACAACATTCCACATTTTTTTCCAAAAAAGTCTGAAATCTACTTTCAAGGAAGCAGTTTTTCATGTAAATATGATTATATTTATATCCCAAGGCCTCGGCAAGGAAACTGAAACCAACCCCACCACGGCCACGCAGCCTTCATGAAAGGATACTGGAGGAAATCAAGGCGGAGAGGAAGTTACGTCCAGTCTCACCTGATGAGATAAGGCGTAGCAGGCTGGGTAAGCACATTGCCAGTTTTTACCTGCAGCATCCACAGGAAACTTCCCGCACGAGAAGCAGCAATATTAGCCATGTCTGTGCAGGTGTCATGAAGGATAAAATTATTCTCAACCCTTCAGAAAAAGAAAGAACCTACAGGATTTTCTAGGCCTATGCAGTTTTTGGGCTAAGTTATATTTTAAAATATGAAACCGAATGGTTCAGTTTGATTCCATTCAAGTTTTTAATGTAAGTATTAGATAAATTTAATGGTATTGTATTGCTTGTTGCACATGACAGCTAATGTTAGATTTGCTCAGAATGGAACAGTTTTTCCTTCTCGACAGTGCAGTATGCCTTACATATCTGCAAGTCTTCTTTACATGTTGTTTTTTAATTAATTTATGCTCTGTGTTTCCTGTTGTTAGTGTCATCAACTTCCTTATTTTAATTTAAAACCTGCTTTTATTGTGTTTGCTGAATCTGTTGCACTTACTTTGAATCTGAATGTTTGCTTCATTTTCTAAGTTGTGGAACATGTCTTTGTAGATCATTTTAGTGGGAAAATAATTCAGACTTGCACTGCAAAACATTTAATTTCTGCAGTGCGTATTTAGCAACCCGCTATGAAATTATACAAAATACTGTGCTGTGCAGCAATCACCAGGTTCTGATGACAAAAGAATGACAAATATAGTCTTATATAGTGACTTGATTGCTTTAAGAGTGGTATATATCTGTATCAGAAAAACCAAACTAGCTGGATTCTTGAAGAGCAAATGTGGCATCTTACATCTGAAAAGCATGAAATAACCCACGTACGTACTGTCTATCACTGCTTTTTGCAAAATATTTGTGCTTTCCACGTGCTCAAAGGCACTGGTCCAGATTCAAGTGGATTGTGACAACCCATTGTCTCTGGAGCAAAAAACAGTTTCATCAGTCTTGCTTTGTTGCATTGTTTTTGAAGTGCTTGATGGAGTTTGGGGAATGCTTGGGTGCATTTTTAAAAGCACAATGTTTTGAATATTGTTTTTTGGGCCTTCCAGTTTCTGGTTTGGATTAATTTTATGCTTGCCCTATCAATTAACATTTCTAACAGGCCTACACATTTTTCCAAATGTAGGAAGCTTGTAAAAATGTGGAATGATTCCTCACTTTTCTTTCAAACATTCAATTTCAGTGTTTTAAATGTTTTCCATCTGGGAACTATCATGTCATCTCAGGGGCAGCAAATTTTATCTAATAAATCTTTACAATTTCTAACTGATATAAATGACATTGAATTCAGTTAGTAAACAGTTTCTAAAACCAATGTTAAATTTTGGACTACCACTGGTTAGGACTTCTGAGCTGATTTTAGGGCAGGGCCTCCAACGAGGGATACCTGTCTTCCACCAATTCTTCATTTTTTGTTAAAGAATTAAATTTTTGTGTTTTGGAAATCTAGTAATTCCTCTTAAGTCCAGTGAATTGATTGGATTAAATACCATATTACTATAGGTGTAAAAAGGGATGCATGCAATTTTTTTTCCCAAGTGTGTATTTGCTGCTGGCATGAAGAAGTAGAAAGATCACAGGTCTTTAAGATAATTTTTTCTTGTGTTGAAATATGAGGTTTTGTTCTTTCTCACATTGAAATGATTGTTATGCCCAAAGTTGCTTTTAGAGTAGAATGTGTTTGTGCAGAATTGCGAATGGAGTAATGCTAGTGGCATTCAGTATGACACAAATAGATCTACCATGTAGTTTAAATGACCACTGAGTGTAATTTAGTGTAACAACATGTAAAGTAATGAGGCTTAAGGATTACAAATCTAACACCACATGGGACACTTACACCATCTGGATAGAAATATTTGTCACTATTAAAAAGGAGGGGGGAAAAAAAAGCACATTAGAATGAAATATTTGGGAGCATAAGGTATGTTTCACGTGTCCCACAGTTACTCCTTTTTGCTCAGTTTATAGCAGTCGAGAGCACAACTACACTTGACTGTTGGGGTGAGGGGGGCTGTAGTCCTGCAGTTCCTCCTCTGTGATCTGAGTGTACCTGCAGCATGTGTTTCCCAGCAGCCTCAGGCTTTGTCCCTCTGCTCTGCACAACTCATGGTACAGGTAAGACCTTCTGTACCCTGAGCTGCCACTGAGAAAAGGCAGCCTCTGGCTGGCCACTCTCAGTCTAAAACTTATTTGGAAATGGTGATTGAAACTTGGTAGCTATTCTCACAAAGAGTGTTTTGAGTGGAGGAGCTGAAGTGAGCTTTCAAATGACCTCATAAAATGATCAGCATAAACTATCAAGACAAACACAGCTTTGAGGTACATGTCCTTTTAATTAAAAGCATGGATTTGTGACTCAAGCAGGTGGAGCTACTGGAACTTAGAGAAAACTTTGCTTCATGTGCGTGTTTTATCAGCCTTCAGTTAGGGTTCAGCATTAGGTGATAAACACCCTTATGTTTTAAAATGTATAATGCTTAGTTTGGACAGGGATTTAAATAGTGCTTCGGTAGCTGTTATGTATGGCCGATGTTGTCTAGTTAATGAACTACACGAAAAATACCAACTCCCAAATCTGGCTCTGAGTCAGCCACCTACGGCATTCACCACTTTATTCTCATGAGCAAAACTTGTCCCAGTATAACCTTTTTATAAACACCTTTTAATGCAGTGGTATGTGTGGCTGACAGGCTCTTTCATACCAACTTGCATGTTTATCACCTGTCAAGTAAGACATGTAAGCTTTCTTAACATTTTTGTACATTCTTGTCATTGGGCTTGGCCTGCTTATCTAGATTAGTGCATTGAAATATTATTTTCAGTTGAGTACTATTTTGAGTGTCTGTTCCCTGAATTACATTGTTTAATTGGAAATATAGATAGGTCTTTCCAGATATAAAGAACATCTGACCACTTTCTTATCTAGCAATAAAATAGTTAGAGGCCCAGGAAGAAGAGAATATTACTGATACATTTTAAAGGCTAAGTGCACCTGAGGTTTTTGAAAAGCACAGGAATCAGCACAAATCAGATTTTTTTTGGCCTTTTTTCCATCCTCTTCAAGGAAAACTACTGTTCAAGCTTAGCTTGAATGTCTCTCTTTATTAGTTTAATTATAATCATTGGAGATTATGCTTAAAAAAATTAGAAATATCTTTATTTCAGGTCACTGAAACTTGTGTGAAATGTGGCTTTGTGCTTTCAATTTTCTTTTCAGCTTTCTCTCCTCTTTCCCTTTTCCCTTTTTCATAGCATTTTATTTGAAAATACTAAATTTTTAAGATATTTGCCTCTTGTTTTGATATTTGATTTCTCGAATTCCGAAGATCTCATTCTACAACTATACTAATATATTTATAATTGCTCTGTTTGCGTATCCCATTTATGCTACTGTAGTTTTCAGACTTTTAGCTTTACTACAGTGAAGCAGTAGTATGTCTGACACATTTTGGATTTAGACAACAGAATCCAAAATGTATTAAGTGGAGTTAATCTTTTGTTTTCATTATCCCTCTGCTTTTCTAATAGCTGAATCGTTTTCTTGTTTTGTTGTTTTTGTTTCTTTTTTTTTACAGCAATCCGGCCACTTAGCATGTCTTACAGTTTTGACTTGTCAGGTAAAATGTCCTACACCACCTGACCTGTGGTTATTGTGCTTATTGTGAAATTTGTTCCATCTGTTTGTTGAATTCACATTTAGGAAAGAAACTTGAAGGGATTCTTCCAATACATGGTCAGTGAAAATAAAAAATTTATATAAATTAGCTATTGATACCTACATTTCCCTTGCCACAAAACGTTGCCTAGGTATAGGAAACATCTGCATTTCACCTGAAGTAGAGTGCTGAAATTCTGCTTAAACAGATTACCAAAATAAGGTGGCCCAGAGCAATTCCAGACTCTTAAAAGGATTGCAGAATACAGTGTCACCTTTAAGTCTTATTGCTTTATTTATTAATCTGACGATTTGACTAGACCATCTTTTGCAGTACTTCATTTCTCACAAGGATCCAAAAACTAGCTTTGAATTCATCTACCTTTCTAGATTTAATGAAATATACCTATGTATACTAATCTAGAAAGAAACTGTCAGTTCTGCTGTGTGTCTTTACATTAGAAGCTTTGTGAGCTGTGAAATCAAAGAGGTTCACTAAAAAGGAGGCTAAACCTTTCTTTACTGATTAGCAAAATAAATTGATAAGGTTTGCTGGTAATAACTGTTACAGGGGATTCAATAGCTGATCCTTCATCAACTATCTAATATCAAATTTCAAGTTTCCTCTTTGTAAGCCATTAGTTAGGACATGCAGTAACTCTATGAACATATTCTACTTCAGAAACAACAGTGTCAGATAGAGTCTGTGCCTGCTAGCCAGAGAATAAATTCATTCCTTCCTCATTATACACTAACTTTCCAGGATGTTCAGGCTCAAAGATTCCATCATCGATGTAGGAAATACTCAACATCATCCCCAAAGGTTTATCTACTGAGGAGGGCTAGCTATCTTATGCTAGCTCTTACCTAATTTCCCTTAGGTGACTCCTGAAAAGAGTCTCCAAATAAATCCATGCTCTCTGTACCCGCTCCCCTCCTTCCTTCGAGTTGTATGTAGAAACGTCTCATCTGAGACTTTTGCAGAGTTCTCATCCTCAGTTTCTCCATGCACCCTTTAGCCTCATCTGGTTGTTTTCCCCACAGAAAGGCATAATCTGACTGAAATGCTGGCATATTGTGAATTAGAAAGACCATATGGAAGTTTTTCAATAACTATAACATAAAAACTAAAATAGTTATGCAATATGGGAACACAGTCCACAAGTGACCTACCTGTGAACGTGGTTCCCTGTTCTGGCTGAGCCAAGTAATAAGTTTGCCACTGTGGAGCAGGGAGGAGGGACCGGCTTCTCCCTCTCCTTCCCAAGCTCCCCTCTATGCATGAGATTCCCCCTCCTCCTTTGTGCAAGCCCTGCTCATTTATTCACAAGATGACCTGGTTAAACCCATGTAAGCCAGGAACAAATACTTTTAATTTTTTAACAGGTTGGTTTTCTGCTCTTTTAGTGATTTAAACCCTTTTACTGTCTGATCAGATGATCAGAGAGCTGACTGAGGAGGGCAGGTGATGAGCATGGGTGAAAGGGAGGAAGAAACAGGCTCTCCCCATCAGAGGTGGTGACAAGCTGTTAATCCAGCTCAAGCCTTTCTGTGAAACCTTACACTCATGGTGCATTGTACAGCTACTACAGCTGTCTGGTGGGATTAAAATTACGTATATACATGGTATCATGTTTTACTCTACCAAAAGCTGCCGGGTCCCCAGGGCCTCAGATAGTAGCATAAACAGGCAAACTTCAGTTTTTCAAAAAGTATCACTACTTTCAGATACACCAGAAGTTCCATGAGTTTTAAGACTATAAAAACTGAATGTGCCAGTGACCAACAAAAGAGAAATGTTCAGGTCTGTCCTTTGACACGTGTCTGTCTGCTTCTTCCCTTGCCTTTTATTTTTAAGAATTCTGAGACATCCTCATTTATTTAAATCCCAACAATGTTTTGTAAAAGCTCCCTTCATAATCTGTTAATTCATCGCCATCCTGTTTTTATTTTAAAGAAGTAGCTTTAGCAATCTGTACTGTACTTTGATTTGCTCTTTTTGACTGACCACTGAAGAACTCTTCCTGGTTTCTTTGTCCACCTCCCAAATGTGATTGGTTTTGTTTCGAATCATGTAGTTCTCAGCAAGTATGGTGTGACTGAATGATCTGATAAATTGTACTTAGAAGTAAATTCTGATGATTAAAACATTCCAGTTAGACAGATGTGAGACACCAGATGAGCAGTACAAGCAAATTAAATGGGTTGGGATATTGATAGTAAGCAGATAAGCAGTAATTTTGAATGGTTTGCGTGCTTTTACTTTTTTCATTATTTTGGAGGCAGAGAGGCTGTACTGTGCTTTCATCACTGTTTCCACACACTTGCCTTTTCACTGCTTTCATTGCTCTCTGCTTGATGGAATTGCTGTCATGAAAAAACCCACAAACCAGCTGAAAAACAGAAGTGTTTCCTACTAAGTGCTAAAGGACAGGTGCAGGTTTATATTATGCATGCTATCTGCGATGGGAACGATGCAGACCAATGCTGAAAAGACTTTTACTGGCACTGAGCTGGTGTAGTTGGTATGTCACAGTGCCTGGCCCCAGGCATCTGGCTGCTGCTCTCATGAAGAGGAGAGGAGGGGGTGCCTGGGACCTCCTTTTACAGGGCTGTTTCCTACTGGTAGAACAGAAGGAGTAACCTGTAGTGAGATATCTGAGAGGTACTCAGATATCAGGTAGGGACCAGGGCAGTCACTGAGACCAAGACAGTCATTGCCTTCTTCCTGTAATAGAAAAACACCTTAAAAGCAGTTTAATTTCAATGCAGTGTTGAATGCAGATCAATCATTCCCACTCTTAACCCTCCAGTTCTTACCTCAAAGCTGTATGCATGGCTGCTTCAAAGTTGTTATTTCAGAAATAGTTTGTACATTGGGGGGTGTGCAGGGAGAAGAAAAAAAGGAAACTGAAGCATTTAACCCCAAATTTCATGGGAATTATTACTTTTAGATCATCTCTGCCTCAGACCAGTGTGAGGAAGGACTCCACCACCTCCTGATAAACTCTTAATTTAGATAACACAATATGATGAAAACACCAGCAAAGGGCTGGCAGTTTGTTACACTTATTTAGTAGTTCTCATGTTTGACTTCAATGTCTTATGTCCACTGAAAGGAACAGCACATCTGTGTTACCTTTATTCATTATATAAGAATACCCAGTATATCATGATCCTAACTAGCAAAAAGTAAACCTATATTAATTCTGCAAATCCATTTTAGCCTTCTTTTAAATGCAGTGTAAAAAATTATAATCTTGAGCAGTATATTTGCTGTCTAGAGCAAATTCATGCTTCTCTTGTTACTCTTTGCCAAGGAGAGCTGGTTAGGAGGCAGACAGCATATGGTTACATGACTGCTGTGGTTTGCATGTAATTTGTGGTCTGCTTAATTCCTTGTTTCGCAAGAGACATAATCTTACATGTAAATAAAGGTTCATTTCATATTATCCTAGGGTGGGGGTTTTTTGTCTCCCCTGTCTTAGGGCTAGTCAGGAAAGCCCAACAGAATGATCAAGTAATCAAATCAAGACCTTCTCTTGATTTGCCTGTCGTAATGATAGCTTAGAGAAAAACTCAAAAGAAAGCAGACACATTCATCCAATTTGCAGGTACTGTTCATTGTACTTGCTGACTGAAAATATGGAGAAGTGACACTCTCTCAGTGTGTCTGACGCTCTAATAAATTCTTAACCCCGGGCCATTACAGACACAAGCCTTTTTTTAATATCATTGGAATCATCTTCAAAACATCTATGAAACCAGAGATTGTGAACTCCTATCAATTGAAAAAAAATAAATTTAGGTTTTTGTTTCAAAGAACTGTCCATTGATTTCTTCTGTCACGTTCATTTTTATAAACATTAGTCTATTTGTTTTTTCTGCCTTGTTTATCCTGATAAATTTTATTTTGTTTATGATGATGTACAATTATTTGCTACCTAGTAATGTTTCTGTTGCCTGAGTACATCGCTAAAATAGCTTAAACAGAGTAGTCATTTTTTGGTCTGTGTCTGCTAACAAATTCAGGTTTTATTTATGGAACAAGTTATTTTTCTTGAAATCTGTTTGTTGAAACTAAGATTTCATGATGTTTTTCCTCAATTATGATAATCCATTTATTCCATTTATGTATCCTGTACTGCAAGTGCAAGAATGAGAAACTGAATTTGATTGACCAAATGGATTTTATAGATTGGATACTTTTCTAATTTTACTCTATTTTTAATTATTCTTTAGTGCTTACAAGTGGTAAAAACTCCCTGTTTTTTTTTTAAGGAAAGTATGGTGCTAAATTTTATATCCTACTGAAGAGCCCTTGAAAACAAATACTATGTTGGATTGTCTTCTTGATTCACCTAAAACTTCTCTTGTGTTTGAAGAAAACTCGAACCAACATATAAACAACTCAGAAATATGTGTGAACAATTCATACATGTGCGACTTCAAATCACAACTGGTTTAGGCTTCACAGATAGTGATTGGCTACATAAATTACCTCCAAAATGAACCAGAAATTTCCATTTCTGGGGCTTAAAAGAAATTGGGCCTAATTTTTAGAGGAAAAAAATTCACACCCAAAACAAACAAACAGAAAACTACTAGAGAAGAATTTATGATGTAAAAACACATTCCATCATCTGCCATAGTGCTAGGGCATGTCTGGTGGATGTTTCCCCCTCTTTCCTTTCCCCAGACCTATTGTGTGTTTTATTTTTTGGAAGGAGGGCCATGCTTTGGCCTTCCCATCATTTATTGTTCCAGTGAGTCCAAGAGTGCTTACAGGCCATTCTTCACCCACCCTACCATCAGGCAGGGGAGTCACGACCCGGGAGGTTTAGGGGAGAAGAGGCACCACCTTTGGCTTCTGGGTGGTGATGCTGGGGCTGCTTCCCTGGACAGTCTGTTCAGGAACCACCCTGTGCAATCGAAAGACAAGTCAGAGGCTTTTTCTTACTCATTTGGGAAACCCAGAGCTTCTTCAATCAACTGCGTGCCAGCTAATTATGAGGTCTCAAGAAGTGGCATTGGCAGCAGGGAGAGGAGGCAGTTTGGGTTTTATTTTCCTGCTGTCCCTTTCTGGGATTGCGTTGAGCAGCTCTTAGATCAGGAATGCATTTGATGTGGAGGACGCCCATGCTGTACTCACAGAGATCTAGAAGGAAAAAAAACTCCATGACCTATAAGCCATAGTGGTAGTCAGGACACCCATTAGCAAAGCCTTTGAAGATAGGAACTAAGGGTTAGAGAGTCTAAGTCTTTGATTGCAGCTCTTTGTAGGGAGGACCTGAAGGCAGTAATGACACTGTAGTACACAGATTCATCGGCTTGGAATGTCACTATGACTTTAATAGGCCAAATAATGGCCTTTTCTTGTACTCCCAGTTGAAGGTATGATTTATAGAGGAACTATAATATATCCTCTGTCCTTTCTAGCTCAGTTTCCAGGATTTAACAATAATAACCTGAATAATTCTTTAAAATATATATTGATTTAACTTATTCCTCTCCTTATTCTGTTTCAATAGCTGCTCTGGTGAGAATGTTGTAAAACAGACCTGCTACTGTAGCTGAGCTTTGTCTAGACTGTAGTTTTAATTTACCTAGTGCACAGATGGCTTTATTAATTCAAATGGTGTTGTAGCAGCAGTGACTGTGTCTGTTTATACCAGGACAACATGTAAGTAACTCCAAATGATGGTGAGTACTTACACTGTTGGCACTATGAATATCTGGATGATATAGTTTCTCTGTCACAGTCCTCCCAGTAACCTAAGGTACAAGTCTTGACCTTCTGTGCCTCTTTTCACCATGTGTAAAAATGGGAATAATAACTCATCATTACCCTAATAATACCTAGAGGTACTTTGTTATTACAAGACTGGGGAAGGAGTCCTATAATTACATAAGTAGAAAAACACATTTGTAGAAAGACCAGATGCTTAGGCATACATGCAAATGAGAGATTAACAGCTTCTCTTCCTTGTCCCTCCAACATAATTTTCTTCAGCTTGGAATACTACACTTTGTACTTTTACAGGGATAAAACTGATTTATCAGACCAAACTCTAAGCTCTTCTAAAATATCAAAGCCGAGGTCATTATCTTAATGTCTAAGCTAAGCTAGGCTAAGCACAGCAGACCCAAATCTTACATTATCTGAGATGCATCTTCATTGCACACTGGCAGAAATCCCAAGTAATTTACTCCGTGGAGTTACATCCTTGTAAAACTCATGTAGATGAAAATAGAGCTGGAGCCTCATGTTTCTGCTGTTACATGAAGGTCTGACATCACAGACATATTTTTAATACAAATGGCCATGCAAGCCTAAGAGTTGTGCATGTGTTTGATGAATGCTTATTATTTACCTCATTTTCATTCCTTTTCTGTATACTGCAGAATAAAGAGCAATTCTGTCCTCACAGGAAAAACAGGGTTTACTCCATGCTAAACCTCCTAATTTCTGTATGGTGTTGTCATCAGATTCACTGGAAACCCACTTGCCCAGATATGGTTGTGCATTCTTCTGGTACTTGTTATATAGTTAATTATAGGTTATACATTGAAGGAAGAATATTTTCAGGTTTAACACAAGCAATTTTTTTAAAGTTGACTGGTGTTCTTCTGAGGTTGGGTTTTAGTGTTATGCTGTTATGCACTGCTGCTTTTTCCATGGCTTTCATTCTTTCATACTGCTTCTGTACCACAAGCCATTGCCTGTAGTTCTCCGAGAAGCATACTGCTGAAAGTAGAATAATTGCACACATATAACTATCACAATGATTTTTTTTTCTTTTTGTGTGTATTGCATTGACAGTAAGATTTGAGAAGGCAAAGTACATATTAGTTCCAAACACCAATTATTCTGTTTCTTTTGCTAGATGTGCCAACGCCAGAGGCTGGAAGAAAAGTAGTGGATGCCTCTGTAGTGAACGGTGGCCTGGCACCACAAGGAAAGCAGAATGGGACCACACAAGTCACAGTACAACGCAAGAGACTCCTTAAAGCTCCCACATTGGCTGAACTTGACAGCTCAGATTCAGAGGTAAAAAATCAGGACAGAACTTGCTTCTCGATTTGTCAGAATTGAGTCTTGTTTCTTAATTTGCCGAACTGATCAGATGAGAAGTGACTTTGCAGATTATAATCTGAATTTTCTGTGACTGCTCTGTCAGCCCATGGAACTTCAAAAATCTTAGATCAGATCTCAAAAAAGGAGAATATTATTTTAAAGTGTTAAAGGGAATTTCAGCCTTAAACCAGTATTTACTTACTGTCCATAATGTCCGGTGTCTGTCCACAGTGTATGTTTAGCAATTATGCTTTTGGGAATTCAGGAAAATGCGTTGCACCCTTCTGGCACCCATAGAGGAGCTGTCACTAAAGGACTCAGATGTAAGACCAGCCTCACCCTACCAGCTGTTAAATAAAGAGCATCAGCTGTGCCAGAGGGGTTGCAGTTTGCTGCAAATGTCAGTGCATTAATTTGCTATATAAGATTGGGAACTAACACCCTAAAAATGTTTCACAGACAGGGACAAGCACGTACTACTCAGATGAAGAAATAATTTTGAATCCATGCTCTCTCAAATTGAGAGTTAAAGATTTAAAAAAGCATTAAAAGGAGAAAACCTTAAAAAGCTTTTTAGCTTCAAAGCTGCCTTATATATGATCTTCAGGAAGTACCAACATTACATCCTCAAGAATGAGCTTTGTCTTCTGGACCAGTAGTATTATTAATTGAGTTTGGACCTTTCTGAAAGTTAAGCTGTCTGGAAAGCTCATGCAGGCAGGCTTTATTCACAGAGAATAATTTTAGCCTGGGGAAAGCAGTCTTCCCTGACTGTTTTTCTCTCTTGTAAATGGGGAAGGAGGGGTTTCCTGACAGGGTGGTTACAAAGGCATCTAAGCTGAAAAGAAGGCTGGGAAGAAATATATGTGGGGAGAAATTTATCTCTTTGCATAGTTTCTTGATCTGTGAAAGGTTGGTCCTCTTTGTATTAGGGGTTATCCTGTGGGTGACTTGTGTGGGTGCGTAATTTGATACATCTGTTCTGAAAGCAGAAGAGATTTGCATTCTGAAATCACTCATCAGTCTTTAAGATTACAACAGAGGCTACATGAGGTTTTGTTAACATGAATGAAGCTGGGCAGAATTCAGGAATATTAAGACCTGTCAATGAGAGTTGGATCTTGAACTTACAGCTTCTGTGCATCCTTGAAGCTAATGCAGCATGATATTTCACACAGAAAAATGAGCAGAAGCCAGTAAAAGAAAATTATGTAAAGGGAAATGTGAAATAATTCTTGTAGGAGGGAAAAACAAGATGTCTGAATGTGGCTATTGATTAGGGAATACTGTGTAGGCAAGCAAAGTGGTATGGAATAAGCTCTGAAACATACAGCAAAAGATAAATTGAAAATAAATCAGTAACATCGAGCTGTCACAGAGAACACATGCTGTACTGGGTTGAGTCAACAGACATAACTGGTGAAGCAATTGAGATGTTGAAGATGCAGAATACTGGTTGGGGCTCAGGAACAGTGCTAAAGTAGTGAAAATAAACTGAAGGGAGTTAGGGTGAAATTTTGAAGCTGATGAAGGGGGTGGGACATAGAACAAACAAACAACGTTTGTGTTATCCTGATTGCCTGTAAATGACTCGGCCACCTTTTTGACTGCAGTTCCAACTGGGCTTAACCTATTTAGAGCTACTCACTGGGAGGGAAATTACGACTATGCCCTAAATTACAGGCTGGAAATACCTGCACTGCTAAGCTTTGGACCTCCAAATGAGCTACGATGCAGACGCATTTTCTTCATCCTGAATCTCCTTTGTTGTTTCAGCTGTGTTGTGATGCAGGCTACATCCCAACACTCAGTGTAGCCAGATAGAGGTGAAAGGGAAGGTCTGATACAGCCCTATGCCCATTCACTGGCAAGGATGAATACTGTATGAATCATTACTTCTTTCTGTCCTTGATTTTTCTGCATCGCCCAGTTTCCAAGGGGCAGGGAGGAGGAAGTGCTGTTTTGCTTTGTGTGGCTAGGAGAAGTAGCAATCTAATAGTGATTTTTTGAAACAGATATAAAAATTATATCTTCCTAATGAAGCTACATCTATCTGGACAAAAATCATGTCTGTAACATAGTTACATGTTTTAGGGTGATGCCTTTAAAGCTGTAGCTTTTTTAGTACCTGTAAAATTCTAATTGTTTTGCACTCTATGAAGAAGTGCACAGTATTGGATGTTTTGTTGGTCCAACCTCAAATGTAAAATATCAGATAGTCTACCATAATAGTCAACAGTTACTTTGTAGATATGAAGAAGTAAATACAATGATTCATAAGTACTTCCTACACAAGATTTCATTCTCAACAAAGCTTTCTATGTTTGAGAAATTGTAGGGCAATAATAGCATTTTCAGTGCACATGTTTGTGCACAGAAGTAGTAATTTGAAATGACAAACCAGGAATACCTGGGAACTTGTAGAGGCCTCTGTCCTGTGATGCATGGTGCTCATTGAGGTGATCCTGCCAGCTTTTCTGTCTGACTGGCTGTTGCCAAAGAAGGCAATCTTTCAGCCAGTGGAGGTTTTCCTGCTTTCAGCTCACTTAACTGAGGAAATCTGTGAGAGAGAGGTTCGGCCACCTGCTGGATTTTAGAGCAGGTCACATGTTTGATCTGTATATCTTGACAACTTACATCATTGGTTGAAGGCATTCACATTGGAGCTAAAGAGCATTCACACTTGGTCCTTCAATGCTGTTTCTTTGGGAGGCTCCTGTGATGATCTGTATCTTTACTTTCACTCTGGCAACTGAAGACAGAGTTTTTAGGTGAAAGCAAAGGATTTAATAATTTGGGTGGCATAATGCTTTAGCTAGTTGAAAGTTGTTAGTCAAAGCCCATTTCACTTTCCTTCATCTTGCAGGAGTTGCATTTGGCTGTTGTGAAGAAACACGCTTGTATAGTGAATGAGATTTCTTTTAAATACAGAAGAAAGGAGAAATGCACCAGGATTGGGAATTAGAGAAACAGTGCAGTGCAAATCAGATTAGTTTCTCTTTACCTGAGTCACTTATGTGAGTGGCTCTCATTCCTTTGGTGACTAGAGAAATCTGAATGCTGATTCCTTGTTAGTGCAAGAAATAAAGTTTCCATTTGCTCAGTACTGTACAGTCAATGTTTTTCTCAGGACTTCTAGGGCTTTGAGTGATTGAATGGTGCAAAATATCTGTGATAGCTTACAGTTTCTGTGTACTAAGAAGTAGTAAAAGAACTAAAAACAGTCCCTGAGGAATTCTGTTTCTTTTCCTCTTACCAAACAGGAGGAATCAGTGCACAAGTCAGGAAGTAGCAGCAGCATCTCCCCCTCACAAGTGGAAGACCCCTCTCAAGAAGGCACCAGCAGCAGGAAGAGTAAGTTATTGTGAGAGAGCCCAGTGGCTGCTTTTACACACTTCTGTTGTCTTCTGTGCTGTGAACTTCATCTGAAACTTTTATAGAAGGCTAAAGCTGAGCGTTTTTAATGGAATAATCCTCTGAAGCTGAACCCTAGAACGTGCTGAATGGGTCAAATGTGATAAACAATTGGAAGCCATTACTCCCCACTATGTGCGGACCTCTTTGTGAAGGAGAAGGTTTCATACTCCATGTAAAACAGTAGTCAGAAGTGAATGGAGGGATAGGTTCGCTCTGCTCATCTCATAAAATAATTTGTTGCTGCAAAAACATGTTCTAACCTGGGGCAAATTCAGAAGTTTCTTGCCTGTCTGTCACCATGGCAGTGAATGTACTTGTTTGAAAGACATACAGCAATCACGGGTATTACTATTTACAGACCAAAGGAGAACATCCGGTCTTTTTTTCTTTCAAAGAAAGTTACTGTAGCCTTTACTGTGTAACAGTATTTTTCATTTGTTTCAAAGTGTTTCAGTTTCACTGGAAAGGTTTTGTAACGAAACCTGCAATCTGTGCATGTATTTTCTGTGCATGATGGTGAAATAAGCAGAATAAGCCAATATCCTGAAACACCATGGGAACTGGACAGTAGTGTGTCTTATTTGCTAGTTTTGTGAGTATTCCTATTCTCTCAGTCTGGAAGATGTGATGAATGGGATACCTGTCTCTGAGTATGAGCTCTGAGTATGGATGTGTAACTTCAGCTACCAGTAGTAGGAATTCTAGCAAATCAGTGGCTGGATTAATACTGAGCAATGTTAACAAACAGTCTCCCTTACAAGAACTAACTTTTTTATGCTTTTTGAATCCTTAGTGCCTCCGAAGTTCTTGCCCATATCGTCTACACCACAGCCTGAGAGACGGCAACCACCTCAGAGACGACACTCCATTGAAAAGGAAACACCAACCAATGTGAGACAGTTCCTACCCCCTTCAAAACAGAGCTCCAGGTCACTTGTAAGTGGAGGGGGTGGTAGGAGAGAGAAAAAGAGGCATGCTAAGAGTATAATGAAAATTAAAACGTGGCTTCAGTGTGATTAGAGCTTGACTCAAAGAAAATTCAATTCAGAAACAGCCCTTGGCTTCTAAAGACATTTTGAAATCAAGATTTGAACTTTGTCTCTCTAGCATATTTATCCAAAAACCCAGGTACAGGTGCCTCAGAAAACATTTGCACTTTGATTAGGACTCCGGGTAAAGCCACGTGTCTTGATTTTGTTTCAGAATGTTACCAAAACAAATGAACTTCACCTTACTGATTTTCCACTTGAATAGTGACAATTCAAAAGCAGTGGATGTATTTTGGGATTTGGGAGAATTTTTTTAGTTGTTGGAAGTATTGCTGTTAATGACTGAATGAATGGAATGGTTTCTTTTCTTCCCACCTGAAGAATTTGCATGGTAATGTTTATATATATGAAAACTCTTTCAGTAGTCCAAATCAAGGTTTGTCTGTGTTGCTTTGTTGAAGTTACTGAGGCAAAAACCTGTGCTTGAAAAGAAAGTACAGTGCATTTGATCAATTAGCTTTAATTGAGAACTGTTTTCCAACAGAGTACAAACAGCAAAGGGTATGAAATCCTGGTTCATTTATGCTGACATACTGATTAGTGCTTTGTGATTTCATGTAGGATATGTTCCTTGTCTCTTTTCCTACCAGCAGGGTTTCAAAGTATGCCCCATGAGGTGCTGGTGAATAGGAAAATTGATAAACACATCCTAGTTTTGAAAGGAAGGTAATATTCACTTGCCCAGTCTTGTAGTGCAGTGGTATTAACGGGCTTTGAAGAGCATTTTTGTTGGCCCAAGAGATGATGGCCAGGATCCAAACCTATTACATGATGAAGCTGATCAGTAACAAGAAAAATATCTCCAAATATTCCCATGAAGTCCTTTCCCTTTTCAGAGAGTCTGCTGGATTTGATTACATCCTTCCAGGTAGAATGTAGTTCCTCATTCCTGCTGAAGGTCAGGTAGTAACATGTTGATAAATGCACAACACAAGTAGACATCTTCTGCCAAAGTGAACTTGGAGCAGAACATATTGCAGCAGAATCAAGCTGGAGGGCTCCTTCAAACATGCCTTTGAAAACACTATCACATAAAATGGCTTTCCTGCTGGCCACTCACTATATGTGGAAACCCAAGCTTTATTTTCTGGTAGGCCTAGAGTTACTCACAGACAAGTAGTTTAAAGAGAGGAGGGGTTCAGAAAGCATTATATGCTATACTGAGACATTTGCTCCATCCTACTTTTAGTGTATCTATGTTACATCGTAATATTAATCTTGTGTATTTGAGAGGATCATCCAACTTAAAAATCTCAGATGAGACTGGTATTTTAAATAGGTCAACCAACTCCTCACCAGGATCTTTCTGACCATGTGCATACTCTGTCAGTCTGTTCACTGACATATGCCTAGAAAAATACATACAAAATAAAACCATTGCAGAAAATCTAATTGAGTTATTCCATTCCCCTTGAAAAATACTAAAGGAAAAGGGAGAAAAAGCCATGAGATAAGTCAGGCTAATGTGGGAACAGATGGGGGAAGGGTTTTATTAGTTTCTTTTGTGTTTGGGGGGGGGTTTTGTTTGTTTGTTTTGGTCATTTTTTTAGTTGGATTTTTTTTTTTTAAAATCTTCAGAGAACTGTCACCTAGCTTGGTTTTAGCTTTGAAGTGAGAAAGAAGGAAAGATAGTAGTGAAATGATGTTCCATTAGTAAGAACCTATTTTATTTGATGCCTAGAGACCTAATTCTTTAGCTTGACGATAGTGCCCTCTAGGGTGTGACAGACAACTCCCACAATACTCTTGTTTTTCTTTTTGATAGATGAGTTCTGATATGCTGGCACTGGCCCAGTTCCAGAAAGCTTCAGCTTTCTGCAACTCTCTCCTTCCCCGGAGGGATGCCAACCTTCCAGTGGCTGTGCCAGATGTTGCATGTGTAAAATTGCCCTTCCAGGAGTGAATGCTTCTCAATGAGTGCAGAATACTATTTATTTTTTATTTGACATCACACTTCTTGATCCCTTCCTTCAGGATTGATGGAATTTCATTTCTTATCACCAGCTCCTGTGACCTCGGTTTCTCTCCAAGGTGAAGGAGGCCTCGTCAATAAATAGCCCTCGATGCCAGTGAAACCAGTCAGGGGGTTGCTACAGTCTCTTAGCAGGATTAGCAAGAAACTGGTCTGTCTTGCATACTAACGATGGTTTTGTGAACTGGCATCTCATCAGATAGAGGCAGTTAGGCCTAAGTAGGTGGGGAGGGGAAACAAGCTTGGAAAAGCGCCAAACATAGTCCTTTTGATGTGTCACCCTATCAGTGCTACATGGAAAAGCAGAGTGGCTCAGTGATTTTGGGGGGGCAGTCCTGGTGGTGTGCTTACTGTAGTGAGCTGACTTGGAGCTTAATCAGTGAGATGAAGTCAGTGTCCAGAGATGTACATATGGATGCCTTTGTAGTCTGTTTGCTTTTTTAATTATTATTATCATCATTATTTTTTTACATGACCCAGAGGACCAAAGCTAATGGTTTCATTTATACACAGCATTCGCTTCTCTGCTTCCTATCTATTGTTCAGGTTCCTAGGATAACCAGTTTATTTCCAAGGATGACTTTCAGACCACTTTTTTCAACTATGCAAGCAGCTTCTCTGCTCAGCTCTCATCCGGTTGAAGCAGCCATGTGTGGGGTGGCAGGGGCTATGTACTATCTCTGTGAGAGAGCTTTTGCCAGCAGGTGGAAATCCGCAAAGGTTTGCCTCTTTTTGCTGGCTTTGGAAATCACCTTCACCAGCATGTTCCCTGCTAGGGGAGCACTTCCTCAGCTGTGGCAAGAATTACAGCTCAGGCTGGGACACTGCACTTGATTGACATTGATTTAAATGTGTGTAGGATATCTGTGTGTCTTCAATCACCTCACGGGGAAAAGAAATCAGTTCTGAAAGGACAGCAAACTAAAAATGCAACATCACAAGATTATCAGTGGGACAGACCTTAGATATTACAGCATGTGAAGATCCTACAGCAAAAATCGAGTAAAACTATTGTAATCCATGGACTATGCTGAAAAGAATTAGGTTTTATGTTTCTACCAAGATACACTATATAGAATGGAAGGGCATTTGCAATCTGCTTTACTTGAAAACACCTACATATTGTTTTGGTCCTCAGCACACTTACGTATCAGAACTTGCAGAATAATTCAGAGTCATGTACCAGAGAAGGCAAATCCACTGAAAACTAATTCATTTACCCCTATGTAGAACTGAACATGAGTAATTTAATTTTTCCTTACCCCGAGGTAGAATTGAACATGAATAATTTAATTTTTCCTTCTTTTTCTTGTCCCAGCCACTAAGTGGAAGGGTGAAACTTCTTGCAGGAGAGTTTATTGTTGAGATACCCAACTGACCTTCTAGAAACTTTTAGTCTGCAAAAGGAACAAGAGTTTAGAGTGCTTGACTAATTGTGAATTGCAGAATTTAGAGGCAAATCTGACACTTGTTCATTTTGCAATTTAATAATATGCTGCTCATTTGAATGTCTAGTGACATCTTTTAGTGAGAAGTTTTACAAGGAATACATTAGAGTAAAAATGTGTTAGTCATAAGGACCTATTAGGTGTGTGTATGCTGAGAATGGCCTACAAAGCACTTTATGTCATATTACGGATATGCAATCCTTACTACCTGCTTTTCCAGAGCAAAAGAAATTACACATATACACCTTAAACTATTACAGTGTTTCTAAGGTGATTGCGCAGTTAGTGTTAAGCCAGTTCTCAAGACGATCACGGAAACTTCAAGTTCAAAACAGTATTTTTAAGTAATATTTTTTCCCCTTTTAAAGTAAGCATATGGACTTGTCTTTAATAGTAAAATGAAAATGGAATTTTATTCCAGAAAATTGAGACCATTCAAACCATATTTTGTCTTTACTGTGTTCTGTTGTATGCAAGTATTGTAGAGAGTGCTCTCATTTGGACCTGCCTAATTTGAGTGCATATTATTGTTGGAAGTTTGAGCAATAACTCCAAAGCATCATTGTTCAATGAAGTTTAGCCAGTGCTTAGCATAATTTTAATTAATTTCAATGCCTTAGAGGTAGTGTAGAAACAAAAAATTTTCTGGTGTACTTATTTCTATTCTGAAAAGGGACAAAAAAACCCAAGCAGTTTTCTGAAATCGGCAGAGTATTTATCTTTCATTTAATGTTGCATTAACATTTTGTTGTCCTTGTGTAACCTCTGGAATTAAAACATTAGCATTTAAACATGTGAACATTTTCTATGTTTCCCCTCTCGCCTGCTGGCTATTCCTATTTTAATGATATTCATTTTCGATTGGTACGACAACAGGCCCACACTATTCCCCTAGTACGTGCTCTACACCTATAGCAGATCCACAGACTTTCTTCAAAGGAGCAATATTCCCTGCCGTCATCGTTCTGTAAAGTAAAGGAATGGGCTTTCATGAGGGGATAGGAAGAGCTTCAAGTAAGAAATGTATTTCTAAAGGACTTAAAGCTCTGATTGATTACAAGCATGCAGTCAGCCTCATTCACCTCGGATAGTTTTTCCCAGTCTCCCACGATATAGAATCGAGGGGGTTTGCTGGCATTGTATGCATCCCACTTTCCCACCCACTTCCTCTCCCGTCTCGCCCCAGCCTTCAGCCGTGCCTTCTCCATAGCAAGACAGTTGCTATGGGAAGAACCCAGAACTAAATGCTGAAAGCTGCTAGTTAGCTGTAAAGTCCTTCATGAGGAACAGAAGTTACTTTGTTTTGGCTGGGCAGTTTTACACCTCAGAGCAAATTGCAACTGCTTTTGACATAGTTTGTTCTTTCCAGAAAACTAGTGTTCCATACCCCCCAAAGTTTTAGATGGCAAATCTAACAAAGTTAACTCAATTCTAGTCTTTCTTGGGGTACCTTAAACAGAGTGAAGTTTCTTTGTGTTCCCTTTCTAGATGGGTAAGACAACAAGTTTTTAAAAATGTGGTGGTTCCTAAATGCTAATGTTTGCCAGGTCTGCAACGTAGAAAGATTTTCTTTTTAATCTGATGGAAAGACAGAACAGACCTCTGAGTACATGGAAATGGAGCATTTCCGTACTAATCCGATTCATCACTTCAATTTGTAAACGAGATCTCCAAACTGTCAGCCATGTCTTTGTATTTACAAGAGAAATTTCCTTCATTTATTCAGAGAGCATTGCATGTCATTGTCATTACCACACAGTAGCCCCTCTGGGCTGACTTGAAAAGGTTCACTAAGCATAAAGCAATGGGAGTTCCCACAGAGGTTTCTGTCTTTCTCTTGGAAATGTATAATCAACTACTGGGCTGGATTACAAATTGGGTTGGTGCTTTTTATTCCCTGGTACCAAATTCAGGAGTTCTCCACTCAATATTCTCCTAAATGCTCTAATACAGAATAAATGCAAAATTTTGTAAGTGGAAGGTTGTGTTGTTAGTCTCTATTTGAGTTTCTGCCATTAATAATGCAACATTGGATAACCAGTTCACCTGCTTGATATTGGAAGAATATTTTCTTAAGCTTAAATTGCTGCTGTCACTTTCCTGGGCCTGAGAGGAGAACTTTTCTGCCGGAACTGATGTAACTTTTTGTAGTCTTGGTGGAATTCTGATAATGTGAGCACCAAGATGTGGTACCACTGAATAAAAATTTCTGCTAGAATGGGCTACTAACAACTTTTCTTGGCCATTCCGGGCATCACAAAGTCTCAGAGAAATTATTTTATGTTTACTTCAAACAATATGCATAAAATAATGCCATCTGTCATACTACCTTTTCCCTTTCAAATTATAAATCTGATTGTTGATTGGTTGGAAGCAAATCTTTGTAATAAAAGACAAATGGAGAGAAGGATCAAGTGGTTTGAGGAGGAAAGATTAAGCAAACTGTCATTGTTGTGAAGGTTGAACGTAATGCCACCTACGCACTTCCAATGGTTTGGTAGTCACATGATGCCCGTGAAAGAGCCAGTGCTATTCCAGTTTGAAGGGAGAAACCCCCTGTTTCTGGAGTTACTAACCAGGTGGCTGGTTGTCTAGGTTGGCGTCTGGAAGAAGCTGTTTGTCTTTGAAATAATATGGGGTTTTTGGCTTCCAGGAGGAGTTCTGTTACCCAGTGGAATGTCTGGCTCTGACAGTGGAGGAGGTCATGCACATCCGTCAGGTGCTGGTGAAGGCAGAGCTGGAAAAGTACCAGCAATATAAAGATGTCTACACTGCTCTCAAGAAAGGAAAGGTAGGGCTGAGTCTGTGGAGGCTCCAAAGGTTACTGAGGAGCACAGTTGCAGTTGCACAAGCTTCCCATTTACACATTTGTTTCTTATCCTGTATTGGAGAGAAAGAAGAGTTATCCAAACTCCCCCTAAATATATAACACATGGGTCAGCTGCCTTGAAGTATGTGCAGAAACATGAAAACTTTTCATGGAAATACTTTGTTTGTTTAGATTGTCTATAAAATGCAGTAGCATTTGCAATTATCACAGTGTATCTGTATGTGTTCATTTAAAACTTCATTGACTGAAGTGATTTCTGTCCCCATACCTTCTGCGGGATTGGTTACAGATAGCAGTAGGAAACTGCAAGTTCTTCATATATGAATCCTTGCTATTAAGCATAGAGGAAATAAAAGTCTTCAGAGAAGTCAGACAACATGTGACCCCCAGAAGGAAGTTTAATATTAGAGACCTATTCACTAAGGCATTTTTTTCTGTAAACTGCAAATTGGTACTTACCAGTGGAAGCAGCGCCCTTTTCCCCCACTTTTGACTTGTGCTTCTTTAACACCTCCAGCAAGTGTATTTTGACTTCACTGTGTATTTTACCTACAGGCCTACCTGTCTCTAGTATGCAGATTTCTTTTAAAAATTTAATACATTCAAGGCAGAGGAACAAGAATCTTAGATTCAGCTGTTGCCTATTGTCATGATATATAAAGCTTAGTAATGAGCTTTTATCAAATCTCAAAGTAAGTTGATGGTTTAATTAATTTACCCATTCATAAATATATGAAAATAAAATTCTGGACCTTCTTTTCAATATCATCTTAGAAGTATGAACCCCAGAACTGGATGTAGTAGTACAACTGTGATCTTGCTGACAGCAACTGGTACATGAAGTCATCACTGTGTGTGACTTCGCCTAACATTGTGGATTCCTCTGTTCTTCTTTTAGCTCTGCTTTTGCTGTCGAACAAGAAGGTTTTCTTTCTTTACCTGGTCTTACACTTGTCAGTTCTGTAAGAGGTAAATATTTAATATGTGTTAATAAATAGGTACCATTTCAGAGGGAAAATTATTGGTTTATGCATTAGAAACCCTCAAAAATTTCTGCTGTCTACTGTTGATTGGGTTAATTTCTGTAACAGTCTATGTTAAAAAAATCCAAAACTGTGCAAAAAATATTTCTTTCCTAAGTGACAGAATTGCTTCCTTGGACTGAAACTTTTGACTGAAAGTGAGGGAAACACTCATTTGTTTTTTATGCTTATGGGAAAGAAGTTGGAATTTACTCAGACTCCCCAGTCAACAGTTCCACAGCCTCTGTTGTTGGGGAAAACATTTCAAGGCAATTTACCTTCTGAGTTATTTTTTTAAGTATTGGGATGGGGGAAAGGGAGAAGGAATCATTTGCAGACAAAATTGTAGATTTTTAGTTGAACAGTGAGACAATAAGTCAGGAGATCTATGTAGCCACTGAGTTAGTGTCTCACTTACCAAAGGAGGTTTCTTTAGAGGAAAAACAGCTTATTTTCTTTTTTTTTAAATTTATTTTTTAATTTAGCTGTATTTCCTGTTTAGTGTTTCTTCCTTCTTTTGGCCTCATGTTCTGATTTGAAGTTATTATGTCGAAGAAGCCTTAAAAATGAAAATGTTTGTTTAAGGGGAGGATGGGGGAGGATTTTAACTCCTGAAAACATTTATCTCTTATCTCTATTTTTCCTAGTGGATTGACTCATGCTCTTTCTTTCTTACACAGGCCTGTATGCTCACAGTGTTGCAAAAAAGTAAGTAAGTGAACTTGCGGTTAGAGCCTTTCTAAAAAGCTGCAATCTTTGTAATGATGCCGCATGTTCCTTCTGCTGTTCTCAACAGATGCGGTTGCCATCAAAGCCATACTCTACTCTCCCCATCTTCTCACTGGGACCTTCAACCTTGCAAAGAGGAGAAAGCTTTATGAGGCCAGAGAAGCCCTCTACCAGTCACCACCATTCGCTGCGGAGCAGGTGAGAAACAACCCGAGCTCACTTGTGTCTGTTGCGAATTCCGTACGAGGTTATCAATCGTTAAGATGCTGTCTACCTGTTTGGTAGTTGTCAATGTCTCTAATGCTTGTAGTAACTCTTCTGAAGCCTGAAAAGCCAGGTGTCTTCTACTTCTTGCTTTAATTTACAGAAATAGCAACACTAACAGTGTCTTCTTAAACGTTTTTCACGTTACAGTTGAAAAATATTATGAGTCTGGGACAACTGTATTTCTGTAGTACCTCTGCAAAAATATCCTTAACGTGTGGTGTGAAGGAGATAAATCTCTCAGGCTAGAATCACACACTGAATGGGAATTCACTGATGTCTTGTGCACAGATTTACGTTTTTTCTAATTTTTCTAATTCAAATTTTCACAATTTTTTTCACTTTGATATTATCAAATTATCTGTTGGTTTTATGTCTTATACACAGATGGTTGTCAAAGCTAATCCAAGAAATTAAATATGAAAGAAATGCTTCTTTTTGAGGGAACCTAATGGACAAACCCTCTGCATTAATCACTACTGCTAAGATGCTGTGTAGATTAGCCAAAAACATCATGTGTTTTTAGTTATTAGTAAAGTTGGTTTTGACAGACTGTAAACAGTACACATGCCCTGCAGTGTTGCCAATTCAGGCAGAAGCTGTCCTCTCCAGTATTTGGTCTCCTGGTGTCATTTTTGGGACAGAAGAAAGGAAAATTTAAATCCAGACCTTTCTGATGTGCTAAAATGAATAAAATGACAGATGCTGCTCTTTTGCCTTTCAGGTTGACCTCAAGGTCCAAGTCTGTGGATAAGTCACATGAAGAGTTTCCCAAAGAATTAATGGAGGACTGGAGCACAATGGAGGTTTGCGTGGACTGCAAGAAGTTTATTTCAGAAATCATCAGTTCAAGCCGGCGCAGCCTATCTCTGGCCAACAAGCGAGCCAGATTAAAAAGGAAAACGCAGTCCTTCTACATGTCATCCCCGGGAACCTCCGACTACTGCCCTTCCGAAAGGACTATCAATGAGATCTGAGCCGTGTGCCTTTTTCTTTGCTTTTGTCTTCATGAGGTCATCATCCATGGGCAAGGTCACTGAAAACAGATTATCAATTCCCTTGCTTCGTTTCACTCGGCTGGCTTGGATTTGCATTAGGTCACAGGATTTCCTACTCCAGCGGTTCCCGGAGACACAGGACGCTGTGTTTAGATCTGTGCAGAATGATGCAATGGGTCAGCTGCTCGCACTGGAAGAAAATCAATAGTTTGAAATTGTTGCCTCTTTTGTACGTGTGCGTCGAAACTAGAAAGCCTTTTCTTGCTTTCAGTCTTTTTTTAACCATGCTTTGAATCATTTTTCAGGAGACGAGATGAAAACGTGTGTTCAGTGGGGAACCAAACCTAACCAAGTGTCAGTGTTAGCACAGTAGCAAACAGTAAGTCATACGGGCGCTACCACCCTCGTTGTGCTCACGTCCTAGCTGAAACAGCAGAGGGTTGTATCGCACACCAGACACCGAGTGTGAGCGGCTCTGGGTAAAACCATCTTCCTTGGAACCGTTTCAGTTGCTCTGAGATCAGGGTTCAGCACAGGGCTCTACAGTGTCTGTGTCCTGGGGCAAAGCAGGCGACAAAGCTCTTCACCCGTGTGGTTGGCCATACCCCCGAGCTGCTGTAACTTTTTAAGCCTTAGTGTACTTCTAAGTGTCTCCTGAGCAGGTTTTAGTAGTTTACTTTCTATCTTGAATGTATGATAATGACTACTAGTAGCAGTGAATTTTAGTAGTAGAGAGAGTTGTACAGTTTATGAGGAGGACAGGAAATAAGGGAGGCTTCTAATTTTAACTGAATACCTGTAAAGTTGTTCTTGTGGTTACTCAGAGAAAACAGTGAGTAAGGTGTAAATTTGTATTATAATGGAGCACACGGATACTGCTATAGTTCTGTCTGACAGCATATCCACTAGTAACCCCATTTTTTCTGGGGTTTATAACTTGGCTGTAAAAATTCATGTTCTGCTGAAATTTGGGACAGTGCTGTCTCAGATTGGGAGCGACCTCTTTTTTCCTTTAATCTTTTCTTTTTCATTCTTTTCCCCTTTCTAATTCACTCACAGAACCGTGCTAGACTAGTTGTTTAGAAGTTCCAACAATGTTACATCAGCTGACATCTCGTGCTTTTTTGTACTTTTTTTTATATTCAAATTACTTTTTTTTTTTTTAATTCATGCATAGCCAGGGTTTAGTCAATAATTTGGGGCCAGAGCTTTTTGGTATTTAAAACAAGCTAACATAGCCAAGTTATTGATACTTGAAAATCAACTACTGTAACTTTTTCATAAATTTTTAATACCCTGGGACATATTTAATATCTATATAGCAGTGTATTATAGAATGACATAGCAGCAAAGTGTCAGATCTATTTATTAACATTTCTATACTTCAGATTAATGAGAGATACCTCAGAACTGCTCCAAAGTAGCTGGGACTATATTTCTATAACATGATTTTAAAAATATATTGATCAAAACAGATTCCCCTGTCCACAAAGCCCAAGAGGCAGACTGCCCCTCCAGCCCTGGCAAGGCACAGTGCTGAGGTTGGGAGGCACCAAGGCTGGTCGGCTCCAGTGTGGTAGCTGGGCTGCTGCCTCACTGCGGGAGCCTCCTGCTGCCCAGGGGAGCAAGGCTTCCCCTTCGGAGTCTCTGTGCGTGTCCCATTGCAGCCTTAGGAGCAGCCGGCCATGTCATCTCTTCTAAGCTGATTTGAAAAGCACATGCTCTGTAAACCTTCCCAGGGACTCTTCCATCCCTATTTTTCGTTAAACACCCCCTTGGAAAATGAGAATTTTTGCATATGTAGGGCTTATTGGAATAGTTTCTAATTTTTTCTGAACCAATGCAAACAGGAAAAGCAGGGCTCAGTGCTAACTCTCCCTCATAGCTGTCCCATGTAAAGTCAGGTGTCATGGCCCTCTCCTCGGGATACCTCTGGAAAAATGTCTTGCATGTTAAAGCACCTAAAGTACTGGCATGAGATAAGTATGTAGGATTGCAGAAAGTGAGCAGCAGAGACGGGCTGATGGGAAAGGTTCTGCTGTTGCTTGAAGGGTCTCCTGTCTTCAGTCACATCAGCACTTTTTCTTGTTTCTGTGCCAAAACCAGGCAGTGTGTTGGCTGCACAGTGCATCAGGGAAACTAGACTGAAAGAAATGCAGGAAATCTCCCTTTGCATCTACGCTGTTGTTGTTGTCATAATTTTCTCATGGAAATCCTCTGGCCACCGTCACTCAGACCTCTGCTCACAGTCCTCTTCTCTGCTGTCCTCAAGCCACTGAGGTGCAGAGTATCCAGCATGTTTATCTTCCTCTTTGAGAGGAATTTAGGATGTTGTAGAGCAGGCAAGATGAAGGACTAAGTAAATCCTGAGTGTGCAAAGGGAAATGAGTCCTTCATGCCTGTGCCCCCCTCCACCTTGGCAGTGTTCAGGGGTGGCTCTGGGGCAGCAGCAGAGCCTTGCAATTGTGCCTTTCCGGGCTGCCCAGCAGTCCTTGGCTCAGGCTGGGCTCAGCTATGCTGGGCAGGGCACAGACACTGAACCACAACGCAGTGGTTGTACAAACTGCTCCCTGTTGCTCACACAGCGCTGCCATGCCTGGATAACCTCCCTTTTTCCCTGGAAAAAACCCTCCAGGCTGCTGACAGACTCTGTGGCAGACTCCAGAAAACATGGTGTGGAGGGCTGCCTCTCCCCTTGCCTCCCATCCCTTCCTCCCTGGCACAATTGCCCGCATTATCCCGGCATTTCATTCCGCAAAAGGAAAAGCGGGGGGTTGGTTTGTCACACAAAGCCTGAAGGAGCTCAGCTCCCTGGTTGCCTGGCTCTGCGGAGTGGGCTATTTTTAGCTTTCCATCTCGCTGCTTGCGCGAGCATCCCAAATCTACTGCAGCCATTTGCCTGCACACCCCGCGGTGCTGCCCAGCATGTCCTACTTACGGTCTGAACTTCACAGTAGCATCAGAGGATGAAAACAGAAGCTTGTAAATATCTGTAATATATTTATTAATATTTAGGAAATCTCCATCAATCATGCAGTGGGAATTGACTTTCCTATGTTGTTTTAAAAAAGGAAACGAGTCTTATTTATATGTGTGTTGGCTGTTATCTTTTATTAGAGTTGATGCTTTCAGCCCCCTAATGCAGTTTGCACTCAAGAGGCATCCTGGAGTGAATCACTGCTGAAACGAATGCAGAACTAGCACAGTGAGCTCCCTTCCATGAATTTTTAAATTATTTTCATTTTTTTAGCTTTATTAGTATGCCCAAGGTTTGTTTAAATACGTCATAGGAGACCCAAGGAGCTAAAAATGCCTCTGGCAGCATCAGTCTTGTTTTGTACGTGAACCTGGTTGTGGGGAATGCAAAACCAGCTCTGCCTCACGGAGGCGATGGAGGACGTGAGCAGGCCTTTGCTGCAGCTCTCAGACCTGATCTTTCAAGTGTTCATGGTGACAGTAGTGTTTTGGGAGGTTGTTGTGTTTTTTTCTCTTTCCCCATTACTTCCTTTATACATGGAGGAGTGTTACCTGGTGAAAATAAAATGCCTTTCCATTATAACCTTTGTCTGTGTTAATTATTCACGTGGAAGCTGATTTAAAGGTTCTGTCTCTCTCTTTTTCGCGCTTTTATAATTTTGTAAAATGTCATGTTTCTTTTGGCAAAGAATTGTTAATGAAAATGATTGCATAACAGCTGAACACTGGCTGGGCTGCATGAAGGGATGGAAACATGTCAAGTACCCTTAGAATAGCAATAAAACTGCTTGTGTAACCCCAGTGATGTGATTTAGCTCCTAGTCATCATTTCCAGCCAAATCCCTCTGTTACCAGTGTGCTGCTTCTTCCAACACTGGCAGGCTGTACCTGAGGCAGCGTGCTTGGCCTGCATGTGGTACAGGCTTTGGGAGATCTCCATCCCTCCCTCATCATTGGGAGAGAAATGGTGGCAGTCTTTTGGAAGAGTTTTTGATGGATTGGTTTGTTTTTAAACCAGAAGTGGAGACATTTTTATCACAACTATTACATTGTCCTCTCCCAAGCTTCCCTCTTTCCCCAGGCAAGTTCAGCATCAATCCCCTGGTTAATACTTACTGGCTGCATGCTCTATAGGTTAAAACTAATTTAGAAGCTCCAGCTTTAAGCTCCTGATTGCTACCTTCATGCTTTACCTCATCTAGCAGCTCTGTACACCATTTAGGAATGTCTTTCTTACGAGCTCAGTCTCATCTGTGAAACAGTGACAGCACACAGGCATGAGGGAACGGTGCTGCAACTGGTGCTACAGCATATAGATTATGTTCATGTTATCAGAAAATTTTATACTATTACCATGTTCATAACTTGAGCTGCTCTGGTTTATTTCCTCTTTTGTATGTGTGTACCTTAAGGCCAATCTGAGAATGTTTATGAATAATGATTCCAGCTATAAAAACCTCTACTGTTGTTTCTGTCTGATTTTTACTATTGTGTTTCAGCTTTTTTTTTTTTTTTTTGGGTACCTGAAATCACTATTCACAGGAAATTTCCAGGTAGGAGAACCATGACAGAGGGGCATTGGCTCAGCCTGACGTGATACACAGACACAGAAACCCCTTCCTGGTGAGCGGCCTTTCATGAGCACTTCTTTCACGGCAGCTCCACTGAATCCTGCACCCCAGTCCTCTCCTGCTGGGAGCTGAGCAGCACCCATGAATTCCAGCAGCCCATAACAGAGGCAGTTTCTGGCCCTCCCTGTGCCCACACTTTGACGTTGAAAAATCCCAGAGACGCTCATGTTCCTCAGTTGACCCAGCACAAGCCATGAGCTTGTCCATGACCCATGTCCCCAGGTCCCCATCTGCAAAAACAGGGACTTCAGAGTGGCTACAACTGTTTAAAGAATTTTGAGAGCTGCTGCTGAAGGGCTGAGTGTTCAGTGTCAGAGCTGAAAGGGTCCTGCTGTGCTTTCACTACCTGAAAGCAATTAGCACCCCTTCCAGGTGAAAGGAATTCCAGAGAGTTGAAACTTCATAAGCAAAGACTTGTGAATGAATTTGACCATGGTAGATCTGCACTCAGCAAATGTCATGGGGCATTATCAGGAGATGGAGCTAAATAGGTATCAAGTAGACATGGCCAATTTTACACAGCAGTAGCTTAGTTTGTTTATTTGCACTAAACTAGAATTCAGTAACTTTCCAGTTTCTTCTCTGGTTGGACTGTTTTGCAGCGGCAGTGCCTGGCTGAACTGAGTGTCAGATACACAGGTATTCTGTCCTGAAGTAACAACCGGTTGTTGAGATGGGTTCTGTAGAATATTTCTAGAGGAAGCCCTTTGGAACAGACCCTTTGGAATAGACCTTACTATAGCTAATTAAAAAACACATTTGTAAGCAGATAGACTTCCAAGGTGCCAGGCTACTACTGTCAGCTCACAGCAGAAAAAGACCTGTTTCATTATTGATGTTCAGTTAAAACAAAAAGTGCATCCAGTATGAAAAAAAAAAACATACTCTTCATGCCTCCCATGCTGTAACGTTTCCACAAAGCTTCAGGTCCTCCCTGCATTTCTCTAACCCGTCACATCAGTGCTTAACAGTGGGAACGAGCAATGCTTTGGCTTTTGCAGGACAGGCTGTAGGCGAGACATTGCAATGTGGGATTGTTAAACTGGATTTCAGAGGCTGCTAAATCTAGAATTAAAGGACATGGGCATGAGTTGACGCAACTTCTGCAGGAGGCTGGCTTCCACAGTTCAGTGGAAATGAGCACCAGTTAAGCTGACACAGGTCTCTAGAGAGACAGCCAAGGCCCAGCTTCAGCTTAGACATTTAAGATGAGCATGTTTCTGTTGAAGGGGCTGGTGGTTACATTACCTGTGAATCAGAAAGCAAAACAAAGATAGTGAGTAGTGTATTTGAGCTTTATTCTGTTAAAGCTGGTTCCCCCTCCCCAAAGCCCTTCTTTAATAAAGGAAAACCCAAACAGGAGATGCACTTTTTGGACATGAACAAAGCACAAACCCTTCCCCTTTGAACTTCTCCTGCTTCTGTGCTGTCACTGTGCATGTACTGTCTGTGTGGCTTCAGGTACATCAGGGGCATCAGCTCTAACAGAGAAAGGAAACAGAATTGTCTTCTTGTTTTCATGTTATGTGGTACTGAAATGCAATTTCATGTTTATGCATTACTAATAAAAAGCTCTTGGATATTACTGCATTACTCTCACTTTCTTGAGCCAACTGTAAAGTTGACGAGCATCATTTCTTACAGAGCACAGCGGGCAAGGGCATGTTCCACATTTGTTTGGCCAGGTAGAGCCCTGAACCTCAGCTGCTGCAGATCTTAACTAGGTCAGAGACAAAATTATAGTGAAGTAAAAGGGAAGGTATTGCACCAGCAGGACCTCAGATCAGGACCCTTTCTGATCATTTTACTTGCAGGTGCCTTCCATTTAAGTGAGAATCATACCTCAATCACCTCAGCTGTGGAAAAATTAAAAAGACAGGACTTGGGCTTCACAAAAATGCCTTTTCATTGGACGAATCCATAGTGAACGCATGACCTGCTTCATGGAGCTGCGATTAAAAGGCTTATCCTATAACCTGCATGATCCTGACAGGTGGCAAGTAGTGTCAGTGGGGTAAGAAGATGGTTTATTAGATAAATATAGTCTTATTTACAAATCAAGGCTAATAGTTTTAGATGACTCTTTGCTGCTTTAATGCAAAATGAAGCAGCTGCCAGTCCCAGATGGAGTTACCAGTCCACAACCAGAGGACCCCTGCAGAGCTTTTGTGATGTGTGGCTTATAGCAAGCTTCAGGGAGCCTGGTACTGGGTCCTGCTGCTCACCCAGCACGGACTAACACAAACGATTTTTCTGCAGCCTTTTCTGAAAAGCAACAGCCAATTTTATATTAAAATAGTTACACCCAGAAGTGTTTTTTTGAACTGTGCATGTCATTTACTTCAGATAGCACCATAGTGTACATAGACACTTCACAGTCCTGCCCTTCACGGCTCACAATCTAGGAAGGTGCAGTAGGAAGGGTGTTACCTACCCACTGCTCCACCTGAAGATTTGAATGAAAAGTGTCACATCAAGGAATGTCACTGGCCATACTCGGCGCTACTTAATTAGGTTGTCAGATACATCAATGCCCAGTATGTGCTATGCTACAATTCCTGACATGCCCCCCCTGCTGCAGATCAGTGCCTTTGCTTAAGTTAGGCAAGTCCTTCAAGAATACACAAGTTTCACTGGGATTGCCTGTTGTCTCAGCAAATATGACCTTTCCCCCATCACGCCTGCTGACCTGATGGGGGAAAAGAAGTAAGACGCATGGAGGAGCATGGAAGATTCCCACAGGCACAAGGGCAAATCAGGGAAAATATTAAAAGGATAGTTTACACAAAATCAATAAATTACACACCAGACCATTTGACTACACTGTTTTAAGTTAGTGCCTTTTGTTGTACACACAAGCCTGTCTACACTAGCATGAAAGCCATCAACCAGAAACCAGAGTTTACCTCGAGTTTGGTATCTTCAACATCTTAAAACCCTTCAGAGCCAAGAGCTAACATGCCCCATTTGCCACATTCTGGGAACCACCACTGCCTCAGGAACCAGCTCTCCCCAGCTTCTTGCTTCCACAGCAGGCACGTGTGACACAGCTACAGGTACTGGGCAGGGGGAGCAGCCACATTTCCAACCAGTTTGAAGACCTGATATGCCACCATTAAATTCTTAAACCACCCCCTGCATCACAACCCTCTATACTCCCTTTTCCCTTGAATTGCAACCCAGTGGCTGAGAAACACTGAACTGCCAGCCTCAGCTTGAACCGCAGCAAACAACCTCCCTCTCCCAACTCACAAAGCTGAACTTTAATTCTACTTTCAACTCCCCAAGTGCAGAATTCTTATTCAAAGTGGCACTTGTTACTATTAATCAGCATGGTTATAAGCACTGAGCTTTCTGCTTGGTCCCCAGCACCTCAAGATCCTTCCAAGTTAATGAGTGTTGACTTCACATCATTTCTGCTTGATACATTTTTTTCCTCCTGCGTGCCCTTTTCCTCCTGAATCAATCCCAAAAGCCACAATCCCTGCTCCCCACATGCAGCCTAGCACTTTCCCTCACATGCAGCTCTCCACCTTTGACAGACACCTCAGTCAATGCACATGACAAAAAACTGACTTCAGATACATTTTTTAGCCATTTCCAGTGTAGAAAGAAAAGTTGGAGGAGTTTCTCTAAGGAACCACAAAGATAAACAATTCCAAAGGCAGGGTGGTTTTTTTGCCTCAAGGGTCAACTTGGACTATAACAGTCTAAGAACTTGAGTGGGAATTGAAGTGCTGCAAAAACAGTGTTAAGCACAGCATACGCAGCTACAGATCCCACTAGATCTCATGGAGAAGAGTCACATGGTCAAGGGAGAAGAACAATTGGAGCCTCATATGCAAATCAGATGGACAGAGAGCAGAAAGGTGAAACTGTCCCGGAAATCTTATCGAAAATTAAGAACCACTTGATCTGCTAAACACTGGAGCCCACCTGGTCCCAGTGTGACCACTGCTGCAAGGTCCCTTGTACACCCTGGCAATGTCCCTTGTACACAATGAGCAACCACAGGAAGAACAATAATCCCACAGATCCATAAGTGTCACCTACCCCTAAGACAAGGTAAGAGGCAGCAGCACTGTCTGGTAGTGGAGAGAGGCAGCTGGATGACACAACTGGCCTCCAGAAAAAATTAGTCTTTTCCTACCCAAAGCTTCCCCACTACCATTTAGCCAAGAGAAAACCAGAAGAGGACTGAGCACAAGTAGGAAAGGTGCTGATTCCTGGCAAGTGGAGCAGCAGACAGATTGGAAAACCGAGTGTCTAGGCATAAAGCTCCTAAATGGGACAAAACGTGGAGCGAAAGCAGCCCCAAACCAAAAAAGTAATCCAGAAAACTGATGTGTAACTGGTATTGACCCTATGGTGTGGCAGAGAAATTCAGACCCAGAGAGAGCCTATGGTGACTTTTCTGGGAAGCCAGCTAGTGCTGGAAGGTGCTTAACACAAGTCAGTCAGCCTTAAGACAATACCAAGCAAATATTTCACTTCTGATGCAAAAAGCAGCTCTAGGCAACTCTTCTTCCAAACCAAAGCAATACATGAACCTCTCCAAACACCTTCCTAGCCCTGCTGACAGTCATGTTTTCATCACCTCCAGGAGGCATGTACAGAAATGGTGCAGCACAGGTTTCCAAGGGCACACACACTTACTCAACTTCTCCTTTTCTTTTTTTTTTGCAGAGCTCTGCCATGGCTGCACTCCCCTTCCTAGCAGAATGCCACCAGGAGCTAAAACATCTTCTGTGTTCCTTATCCAGGAAGTGGCATCACTTCTCTGAGAAGGGGACAACAACTGACCTGCACCAAAGCTATCCAGTGTATCTTCCAGAAACAGGCTGCTATCAGCCTTTAGCTCCAAGTTTCTGTTACAAAATAAGAGGGGCTTTAGGTCCACATGAAAAGAGCAATGTAAATATCAGCTATTCATTTAATTGCTTTCAACAAATATACATATCTTTTAAAGTAGGCTTATTCATTAGGATATGTAGTTACACCCAAATTAAAGTTCAAATGAACCAGAATATGAATGCTGAAAATTCCCTTAAGCTACAGACACTTTAAAGTTACCAGATCAAAACAGTGACCAACATTTTACTCTTCTAGTTTTTTAGAAGTTACTCATGCTCTTGAACAGCTTCCTAAGCACATGCTTACCACTTGAACGAGTAAACATCCTTGCAACATTTATTTCACTTTGTGTGCAAACCAAAAAATAAGTTAAAATGCCCTAAGAGGGTTGTCTAAGAAATATATACTACATCTGGATCAAACATGACAATTTTGTAAACATCAGACAAGCCTAGGACCGTTACCAATATGTATTTATGCATGTTTTATAGGAAACAGTTTCTGCAATTACTGGAGTATTTTTCCAGATAATGAGAAGCATTTAAAATGATTCTAAAACCATTTTGTACCAATGTGGAAAAGTGTTGAAAAAATTCAGTTACAGAATGCACTCAAAGAAGGAGAGTTCATTTGGTTTTCTTGTACTTGTTTTTTCCATTCAGGGAATGAAAAGTTCCTGTTTATACCATTTGGATTTCAAATTTCCTGCTCATTTCTCATTTCAATTCTTCTGGTTATTGCATCAGTTTCTCCCTCAGTTAAGACATGATGTAAAGAGCAAGGACCAGTGGAACAGCAAGGTCTCTTCATTCAAGTAGCCTACAAGTACTCCTCTTAGAGATAAATAAGTATTTTCCAGCACCTTCCAGGAATTACTACTCATGTCCTCATAAGGAGGGGAGGAACTAGAACAAGTTAATAAATAAGAAAATAAATTATAACTTTTTCCCTACCAAAAAAACTATTTTAGGTTATTAACATCAATAGAAACTTTATCTTTGTTTGGATACAAACATAAGAGGTAAAGTATCTGGTGCCACGTTCCAGCAGCACATTTAAACAGCATAAGTGTTAGTTCCATACAAGTTGTAGCCTTTCAGGATGATCCTCTAGATAAGTATCGAATGCTACAGTATCATGTTCTGACTCACTTAGTTCCCTTTAACTGGTCATAAGACACTATCACATTATAAACCAGACAAACTTCAGTGCTCTAGGACCTATCAGCCCTTCACAGAACAAAAATTCACATGGAAAACCCTTAATACCACACATGCATTCTTTTCAAGTTTGAGTAAGACAAACTGAGATCGTGCAAATATAACATACTCTCTATCTTTGTTTAAAAAGGCACATTTAGGCTGTCTTAAATGTGCTTAATGTTTTGTTTCCAGTGTTAAAAATAAATGGCTTAAATGAAAAGAGCATCTGCAGGAGGTCAATTTAATCTTCAGTAGGCAACGAGCTGCTGTGGAGATGACAGATGAGGTTACTTGTCCACTGATCCAATATTCTTATAAATATACAAAACCTCTTCAGATCAGCCTTGGAAGGGAGCAGTCTGCAGAATAAGACTTTTCTGTCAGTTCCGTGGTTTTACTTGGTGAAACCAAACATTTGGTTTTATTTTTCCGTTGAGGCAGCTGCCATGGCTGGTTTCATGCCCTCGCGTGTTGACTTCAGCTCCTCCAGTTCTGTGTTCAGTTTGCTGATCACCCACTCCAGGGCATCCCGACCCTGCCAGAAAAAATACTGGAATTCAGGATCAGAACAGATATACCATCACTGCTCCTGTTTATATAGTTTTTCCTCTGTCAGACATGGGACTTGTTTTAAAATTAATTTCATGCCCTGCATAATTTGGTACAGATTATATCGATAATTTCTTACCATCTTCTCATGGAAACTTCACTGAAAAGGCATTTGTTTAATCCCTAAGACAGAAGCTCACTACTGTGAGCTCCCAGTAGTACACCTAGGCAAAAAGCCTAAATCAGCAGTTAAGTTTCCTTACCTAAGAGGATCTCTGTTTTTACTGTTTGCTGCTCCCACCACTGAAAGAATATTGGTAGATTTATGGCAAAATATAGATGTTGTTTTCAGATTCATTAACCAAGTTATGTGGACTGTTTTTGAGAAGATCCAGGACAAAGAAAGTCTTCCGAGTCTCTCTGAAGTAGCAACTAAGTGATCTGATATCTGTCAAGAGTTCAGAAGTGGACTCACACTGAATTCTATATTCATGCACAGCAACATTTCAGCACCTAAACTGCACTAATTGAGAGACTACAGCTGCACATTTTATATCAAGGTATGATCTTTCTCTGTTCAGTCCTCAGAATGAGAGTGCCCCAAAGCTATGAACTGACAGCCAGTGCTTTAGTAAGAGCTGGAGAACCCAGCACAATGAGCCTCTCAAAAACCTTTTACCTTAAGAAGACCCTACAGCAGCTGCATCCCGATGACCACAAAACGTGACCAGCTGCACAATGAAGCCAAGAAAATAAGAAGTACTTTAACTAAACAGAAGTGCAAGATTTCAGAGCTCTGCAATCAGAATAGCAGCTTTTGCCAAAGCAAGCAGATGGGATCAGATCAGGAAACCACTTGGCCTCTTTTCACTTAAAGAGAGGTCAAGAGACATTCACCTCTATTACTCTATTAAGAATAATAAGTATGAACAGTGGAGAGCAGCAAGGGGGAAGGAGCCACATGGCTCTGGCCAAGTCTAGAGTTCTGCAGATAAAGGTTTGAGCCCCAAAAGTCCTAAATCTTCACGAGAGCGAGTCTCAGTATTCAGGCCCTCGGCAGAGATTGAAAGAAAGGAGGGGAATATCCTTCTCCACACACAGTTTTGTTCCACACTGTGATGTACTCATTTTGTTGCATGCATTACAGGTGATAAAGTGCACAGAAACCTCATAGTCTCCAGAACCTGCTGTTGTCCTTTATGAACCACTAAGCACAAACAAGAATCTGCATAAGCAGCTTTGAAAACCTAAGAAAAAAAAAGTGTCAGAACAACACACATATACTCTTGAAGGATTTTTTTTCAGGCTAGAAACATTACTCTGGAATAATATCAGAAGTCCAGATCAAGGCTGCAAGGTGTACCCTCTTAAAAGAAATAAAGTTTTACTAAGAATAAGAGCATATTTATCTCAAGCCCTAACTAAGCTTGGTTAAGAGCTGACTCTGTTTCTCTTCGGGTTTTCCATATAAATGAGAATAAACACTAATTGTTACATCTGCACTGGCAGATGTCCTTAGACTGAGAAAAGTCCTGCAGGTATCAGAATAAAGTGCTCAGCTCTCAGCCAAAGCTCATAAAGGGAGATTCAGCTCCACCCCAAATTACCTCAAGAACTGGTATGTTTAAGTTAACTGAGTTCAATATACACCTTTATTTACTAATAATATTGAAGAAAACATAATTTAAATTGTCTGACTGAAACATGGGTTGCTGAAAAAGACCCTAGAAGGGGATGATTTAAGTTCTGAGTTCTTTCCATTTGATCATGAAGGCAACTGTTCTTTGGTAGGTGATAACTTCCACCTTCTCCACACTGTGCAAGACCTGGGAACACCAGCAAAGCAGGCATAAAACCGCCCAGACAGGCAGGCTACTGCATAGCAACAAGTCCTAACTAGCCGTGAATTAGCTGAGAGGAGTGCTCCTAAGGAAAAATCGGGAAGGGGGTGGGGGCGGGTTGGGGAGAGAATCGGAATCATCTTTCAGTAAGCTGGCATTTGGACATCTAAAAGTCAGGTTTAAATGTCCTCTCTGAGGTGGCACAGGCACAGAGAACTGAGTGAGACAGCAACAGCTTAGATGTTATATTTGTCTAATTGCACAAAGAAGACTTTGTCAGGAAGTCAAACATTCCTGCCACAGAAAATGTGCAGTAGAAAAGGGCTGAGATTCTTTTCTGGCCCTGACTATGAAACAATCGCATCATTGTGTTTTATTTGATATCTCTGTTGATAAGATTAAATGATTTTTAAAAATCCACAACATCCAACTGGAGCACCAAGATATTTCCTTCAGTTTTTGAGACTATGTAGGTCTGTGTATGTCTATATTACTGTATGCTATATTCTGCAGCTAAGAATAAACTTGTGATATTGGCAAGGAAGATCTCAGGAATATTCTGCAGAGGAAATGAAGTTAGAAATCTCAACCAGATGCAAAGCCTCCAAGTATTATAAAATCATCCAGTTATCAGAAAAAATCTGACAGAGGACTGGTCTATAAAATTTCATATTGTACAAGTTCTCTAGTAAGTCATTAAGCAAGCACATTCATAACCAGGCATGCATATTGTATTAGTCATTATTGCATATGTCAGCAGCATGAAGTGTCTGCCAGAACAAGCGCTGCATATGAAGATTTGTTGGTAGAGCTTAAGTGACTGATAAATGCTGAGCCTTTTTAGTTGATGTTTTCCAGAAAAACAGCTCAGTGGAATGAGAACTTAAAAGCAAACACTCATGGCGTACACAGATCTCAAAGTAAGCACTGTGGAAAGCCCTACTTTCTTAACTAGGAGAAGCAGCATAATGGATATATTTTTTTTTTTAAGAAATCTTATTAGTTGAAGCACAAGCCAATACAGGAATGACAAGGACAAGCTACACTGACTAGTAGAAGGAATACAATTTGCACAGAGGTATCACAAGAGGCAAGTACACTCAATTCTCTCAACTCTGAAGTCAGATTTGTTCATAGGCACATCACTGCAGGGACACATCACCACCAAAATGAATATAACTACAAGACCAGTGAAGAGCAGGAACAGTCTGGCACCCTGACAGCTTCAGATTTCCTCAGAAGGGCAACAATATTCCTCAGGCATAAGAAAAGCAAATACAATTCTGCTATGCAAAAGATTACCCCTGTTAGGCAACCTGTTTCAAGAAATCAGTTTTATAACCTAAGAACGCAGTTCTGTTTCATAATGCCAATTCCACTCACTAACCAATTTATTAATTTCTTTGGGTACCAGATTTATTTACATGCTGAAATCACAGAAACTAGGACCAGATCAAACACTTTGTGGACGGATTCCTTCACATCCCCGGTTGTCTGCAGTCGTCATCATTCCACTTTCAAACCATAAGCAAGACTGTGTGGCACAAGACATGGCTGCAGCAAGTTGGTTGGCCAGTGGCATAAGCACAGGTTCATGGATCCAGTCTGGATTGGACCTACTCTCACCCTCTACAACTGCAGTGTAATGAATGTCTGCCATTCCTGTATGCAATGTGTGTAAAACATACATGCAGGTTAACTTATGAAATCCACGTGCCAACAATCCATGCACATATCTGCTAGAAAGCTGAAATGCTGTACCAAGAAGAATGCTGGCATTACCACTAGTTAGTACAAACTGTAGGTGTGGAGAACTGTTAGCTTAGAGCGCTTTCAGAATTTTGAATTATCCACTCAATAGCATCCCACCCCTGGAGTAACACAAAAAAGATTTACAACACATGGCAAATGATTTTTCCATAATCATTAAAAATAATAATGTGTCATCTGCCACCTCTACCTCAGAGCAAACTCTCAATAATTCCAATTTCCTCAGAAAAACAAAACATTTTTCAGCAACTTTCATGAAGTTTAAGAGGAGTGCTAAGAGCACAGAGGCACAGCACAGCATGCAAGAAGAGCCCGTTGTAGCACAGTAGGTTACTGGCTAGCAAAGAAAGGGCTGGTAACAGCAAGTACAAATTCCTGCTAAGTTAAAAATCTGTAGAGACTTTTCAGTGAAACACACAGGACAACAAAGTCTTTCTGGTTTGCAAGAAGCTTGTGAGCCAGCGTGTTCCTTGAAAATGGCAGAACAGAACAATCTTTAAAAGAAATTGAGCTTTCACACAGGCAATACCTGAACAGATACCAAGAAAAATTTACACTCTTTATCCAAGTTCAACAGAGACATGCAAATGAGACAGATGCCACGAGAGGAATTCAGACAGTGTTTTTAAGTGTGCCTAGTTATGTGGACATGCCAGCTAGCTGGAGCTGTGCCCTCCATAAACTTTTAAATGGAGACCAGATCAGGACAGAACTGTGATTTAATTGAAATACATTCCAGTAGAGAGCACTCAGCTAGGTAAAGGTAATCTTCAGTGTCTAAAATGACTCATCATTCCTTCCCCACACCCTGGTTTTAACATGTTTTCTTCTCACTTTAGGAGAAGCACACAGAAGGGTGGGAAAGGAGGCTTTCTCCTCTCTGATCTAGTTGTTCCATGCCTCCTATCAAGTTGGCTTACATTGTCTTGGTCAAGCAAAATCTTTCAAAAGGACAAAGGGCTGGCCAAAGCACAGGCTCTCCAGCATAGCAGGAGTTACCTGGGCCAGATTCCCATTGTGCTGAGCTTCTCCAGCAATGCAGAGCACAAACTCAAATTCCAGGTGCACTCATCCTGCTGTTAGGCAGCAAGGCCTATGTTGCTCCAGCAACTCCATTTCTTCCCCAGACAACTACAGGACAAAGTGCCCAAGCATTCCCATAGCTCTGCCTGTGCAAGCACAAGACAGAGGAGTCAGTCTAGTGTTACCTAGGAGAGCCAGCACAGTCTCACCTCTTCGAAGAATATGCTTCTGCTTACACTTTATTACTTTCAGCCAAAGTCAAGGAGACAGCTCAATAACGGATAGTAACTAGAACTGACAAAGCAGCACAAAAAATATGCTGGCATTAACTGATAAATCCAGATTATAAAGGCTGAAAGTGAAGTTACATTCTTTACTAGCACTAATTCCTGGAAATGGGAGGTTAGTGTTTAAAAAGGTACTGCAGAAAAAAACCAAAACCCAACTAATAAAATGTGTATTCTATTTGCAATTGTAGCATACACACAGAAGCTTGTTTGTTCTGCTGTGCAATTCTACTTAAAAACCAAAGATTCAGTAGTGACACCTTTTCATAGTGTGGGAAATTATATTCTAGTTACTGAGGTCCTACAAAAACCAGCTGAAATGCTGTGCATAATATTTAGATAATTTAAATACAGCATTCGACACACACAATTGACAATTACTATTTCAACAAAAAGAGCAATGGAGTGGGTGGAGAGAGGGAGAGAACAGAATAAAGATGTACCTTTCTGGCATTAGAAGATATTGTGTTCGCCATTAAGCTTTCCAGATAACTGCTCAAGCTAATGCCTTTAACAGTAATAATTGCTTCTTGAGTTAGCACAGTTCTGTAACAGAATAAAGGAAGGTTAATACCTAAACTGAACTGGACTAACATAATGTCTCCTATCCACAAAGATGCACACAAATATCCTTACTTACTTCTCAGGGTTTTCAGGATGAGGCGTGTAAACCAGTCTCTCATCAACAGATACCAAGTTTGTGAGAGTAATCTTAAAAAGAAAACAAGAGCTGAAATCCTCACTTCCCACCTTTCATTTTTCTGTTACCAGCAGCATTACTATAGTGCACTCAGTTTAGTGTCAGCAGTGTAAGCAGAATATAGAACTCAGAACACAGTCAATAAAAAGACCTATATAGGGTGATGCACCTTCTCCTACCCTCGACCTAATTACATCAAAGTTCCTGTTCACATTTGTACAAAACACAAGCAGCTTTCTCTGAATCTCAAGTCTGATTTATGGCAAGCGGTTTAGAGAGGCTCTTCAAGACCAAGACCACCATACCACTACTTGGACTATACAGAAAATTAATACCCATGAAAGAGAATGCCTCTTGTACAGAGACAAGGCTCTCCTACAGACAACCCCATTTTAAATCTGATAGTTATGAGTTCTGAGGATACCAAAATATAGCCTAATACTTCATTTACATTTTATGAAAAAAAGGCATTTCACATTGAAACTTTTGTTGTAATGGCAGTGTAATGTATAACAACTCATTGATCTAAAAGTCAAACTATTTTACACGCATTCCAAGAAATACTTTTGCATTAAAAACAGAATCACAAATGTTTGATCCTGAAGTATTTAAATTTCCTATTTGTGAGAAGAAAGAGAGAAAAAAGAAGAGTCATCTAAGACACTAAGATATGGAAATTATTACCTTCTGATGAAAGATGCAAACACATTTCTAATCTAAATGTTAAGAGCAAAACATCTAACTTCCAGAACTAACTACCAGAAACTTTTTAAGCCATCACTCACATTAGTTGAGCAAAGCTCCATCTTTTTTTCCACTGGATCTACCACAGAATGTTCCTCAATGTAAGTCAGAGTTCTACTTGTTCCTAAAATCTGAAGGTAAAAAAAAAAAAAGTCAAGTACCAAAATTAAACAAACAAACTGAACCTTGAAACTCATAAAGGCCATGTTCTCAGTGACCCCAAATAAATCCAGAGTAATTCATAGATACCAGACAACCGTGACCTGTGGCAAGACTTCACCCTGGTAGATTGTGTCAGTCCTACAGCATGGCACAGACCAGCCCGGAAGGCATTTACAGACATACAGACATACGTTATGGGCATAATAAAGTTTACAAAGTATTCTCATCACCAAGAATGCTACTTGCAGCCTGTGTGACACTTGTGGATGACATTTCCTAGGGATTAAGCTTTTACTCTGAATTCAGCTCCCATTCAGACAATGACATAAAAGTTACCACACCCTTGATAAAGCATGAAGGCTATGAAAACATACGGCTTTTACAATACTCGGCAATCCCCACTCTGTGCTGAGAAGACGGTGACTGTGCAACCTCCCCTGGTTATCAAGGCTTCTGTCAAGGACATCTACTCCTACCACACATGGATTCATTGGATTGGGGTACTTCCTCATAGCAGCTTTGATCACTGTATCCCAGGGATGTCTGTAAAAAGAACGGGAGAGAATGTTTGTAACTATTTTGTATTCAAACAATACTAAATCAGGATCTAGTTTGTGTAATACGGCACATGCTGTATAACTTTCTATCTTCCAGAAGTCAGAATACAGTTTTGCTTGGAAGGGCAATAAGGAAGTATTGACACACAAACAGAAAAAAAAAATTAATTCTTCTTTCAGAGTGAAGCAAAGAATTATTAACCAAAAACTAACAGAAATGAGGGCAAGAGGCAACAGATGCTAATTGCTAAAAGTGACATTCCAATTAGGTGGCCAGAAACCCCTCACTGACAGGGCAGCTGCCCACAGAGATTGCTGAAATCTCAATTCATTCCAGAACTTAACCAGGAAAACAACCTGACCTCACACTTCAATTTGTCTTGCTTTGAGAAGACGGCTGGAGTAGAGGACCTCCATAAATTCCTCTATAATTCTAAGCACACCAAATAAACTGAAGTGGAAACCATTAGCTTCCTATAGCAAAAACGGCAAAGTGAAATTGAATTCGACAACAACAAAAAAATTATCAAGAAGTTCAAAATAAAGAAACAGGTTTTTAGAAACCACATCAGCTCACAGCCTTATGTCTGTACCTGTACTACTGCTCCCAGCAGTTTGTTAGCATGAATTACACTTATGGATACTCCTCTCAGTACAGAACTGTTTTTATGAAATGAGTTTTGATAATCTCAAACCCCTGAGATCAGAGCAGCCCTGCTATTCAAGGCTAGGCTGTCCACATCGCTCTTTTTCTTCTGAAACAGAGGAGGCTATAGAAATCATGGACTTGATCCACTACAGAAATTCTGTCCCTAAGTAGTTATTTCTATATTCAGAATAACTGACTGATCTGCAATGATAAGTTTATAGCCTTTAAAGGTATGTTTAAAAATTCAACAATTGGTATCTAACTTAAGAAAGATTAGAGGTGCCAACTTGTACTTAAGACTTGCACTCAGGGCCCTAAATGGATTTTATTTTTGACAACACTACTTTTAGTCTTAAAATAGACTGGCACAGAAGGGCACCAACAGTACAGCACTGCAAGAACAAACAGAAACTTGGAAAAATAAGTTCTTTTTCTTTTAAGAAAAGTATTGGAAAGCTTTATTAGTGCAGGCAGGAAAAATAAGAGCCCTTCATTCCTACAGCAGAAAGAGGAGGATTGTTCCTTGTTATCTTCAGAGACTATTCATCTCCTTTAATAGAAGATACACAAACTGAAAATGTCAAATTTCTGTCAAGTGTCCCTGAGGGATTGAGTCAGAGATGTGATAAGGCTCAACAATATTTTATTAACCATTCAACTGAACAACATACACCTCCACACCTTATGCCATAAGATGGGGGTGTTCCAATACAGATCTTGACAAGAAAATGACAAAAATAGCTTTTGTGTTCCCTAGGCGACAGATACTCATCTCAAACTCAGAAGCTGTGCCGTGCACTAGCAGCCTTTACTTCCCTCTGCCTGACATTTCATGTCAGAAGCTACAGTTCACTTACACCAGACCGATGATGAAGTTGAGCCCCGAACAACTACATCAGTGCTACGAATTTTGTTGACGTAATTAAATAAGTTTAAAGCGACACATCTGGGATATTCTGTAAATATTTTAAGGACTGTCATCCCCGGTGCTATTCAGGCTTCCAAAATTTATTTTAAGACCCTGTAGCAGTCGAATCGGCGGTGGTGGTGGCACTCCAAGAGCTGCACCGGCACTGCATCCTCCACGTCTGCTCCCCGACACAGCCTGTCACACACCTGTTGATAATTTTCCGGGTTGTTCCCTCGTTGCACAAGGGTGGAACTGGATGGACAGGACCACGTCCAATGCAGAAAAGCACTAACGAGAAGGAAACTTACTGAGGGAACTGGCTGCTGGGCACCTCCGCGGGAGTTCCCGGCAGGTAAGGTACACAGCCGCCCTGTCCATACCTTTTGGAATATATCATCGACTACGTCAGGAGTTTGAGATCATTTTTTCTATAGTGTGAAAGTTATTTTTCCTTGAACACCCATCCCTCTATCAAGCCATCACGCTGCCGGGCCGGCTCTACAACTCTGCCCTGTTGGAATGCTATTCCCGAGGTGGTGGAAGCCCTGGCGCGGGGTCTGGCCGCGCAAGAAAGAGCCCGAGGCGATGCAGGACCGGCACGGCCGGGGCCTGC
>NW_021939396.1:52632950-52634374 GCF_001715985.3 Manacus vitellinus | reverse complement strand
TCCAACTGCCGGCCCTGCGCAGGACACCTCAAGAATCATACCATGAGCCTGAGAGCGTTGTCCAAATGCTTCTTGAACTCCGTCAGGCTTGGTGCTGTGACCACTTTCCTGGGGAGCCCGTTCAGTGCCCAGCCGTCCTCTGGGTGAAGAGCCTTTTCCTAATATCCAACCTAACCTCCCCTGACACCGTTTGCCCTGGAAAGGTGCAGCCTAAGAAAGCAGTTCTGCATTAGCATTGACTGACTGATCCCCCTGCCCCTCACAAACCCTCACCACCAGCTCCTCAGGACAAGAGAGACGTGGAGCTCCTGGAGCGGGTCAGGTGGAGAGCAACATAGATGATTCAGGGTCTGGAGCATCTATCTCATGAGGAAAGGCTGAGGGAGGAGAGCCTCTTCAGCCTCGAGAAGAGATGACTGAGAGAGCACCCTGTCAGTGTCTAGAAGTATCTAAGGGGAGGGTGCCAAGAGGATGGAACCAAGCTCTTCTTGATGGTGTCAAGCTACAGGATAAGAGAACAAGCAAGAACTGATGCACGGGAAGTTCCACCTGAATATGAGGAAGAACTTCTTTACTGTGCCAGTGACCTCACACTGGAACAGAGCCCAGAGAGGTTCTGGAGTCTCTCTCACTGGAGATATTCAAGAACCATCTGGACATGATCCTGTGCCATGTGCTCTAGAATGACCCTGCTTGGACAGGGAGGTTGGACCAGATGGATGACCCACTGTGGTCCCTTCCAACCTGACCCATTCTGTGATTCTGTGAACTACCAGCATAGGAGTTTTGCTTTAAACATGCTAATAACAGCCATGGTTGGGGGGGACACGCTGCCAAGCTCAGCGTGTGCGGGGCTGTGCCCAGCGGCGAAGTGATTGTGGAGAAATACAGCTGGTTTAGGTAGCTCAGTTTGTAAGCAGCAGATTGAGCTCTGGGTGGGAACCTGAGACCAGACCATGACATGCCAAACATTTACATTACAAAGGGCACAAAGACAGGTGGCAGAATCCAGGTGAAAGGACACTGGGAGACACCAGGAGGAAGAGAGACTTGTGGGCAGCTAGGACTGTGAGGAGATAAAAGCCCAGGGGTTCCTTTGTTGGGGGTCCATCCTCAGATGCACCAGCTCGGGTTGTTTCTGTGTTACTGCGCCATGAATAACTTGCTTTATGGAACTAGACACCTGAGACTCTGTTGAGGGAAACCTAGGGTCGAACTGGTAAGGAAACCTGCTCTGACTGGATATGATGGGATATGTGGGGAATCAAGTGGGGCAGCCGTGGGCTCACTGGAGCTGCCCACTGTGAACGGGCTCAGTCCCAGCAGTACCAGTGGCCTTGGAAGTGTGGCTGCCACAGTGTCGTGAACGGTCAGACTGGAATGTTTCCTCAACAGTGATGACGCCAAATGCCTGAGTTCACCTG
>NW_021939396.1:52531434-52630710 GCF_001715985.3 Manacus vitellinus | reverse complement strand
GTTGCTTTCTCAGGGTGATGATTCTAGTGAGGTGGGTTTGTGGCTGTGTGAGGGACTGAAATGTTGAAGGTTAATGACTCTGAGCGGTTTGTTTGGGTTGGCACTGTTGGAAAAGAGGAGGCTAGTGGCTGCTTGATTGCACAGAGCTGTGGATCTCAGTCTACTGTTCTGGGATTAACTGGTAAAATAACTGGTAAATCGTGATGGCTCGGTGTTCATTCTTACTAAAATGGCCTTTATGTTTGCTAGTACAAGATGTGCATTACCCTTGTTGACAGCCCTGACATACTGGAGGAATGACAGGCCTGTGCTGCTGCTTGGGAGCAGCTTAATTCCAGCATCTTGGGAGATGCTTAATTCCAGCATCTTCCAATGGCATCTTGGGAGGGTTGCTTTGTTTTCCCACAGAGTGGCAAACAATCAGGCATTTGTAGGTGTGGAGGTTATCACCAGGATAGTGGTAATTGTGAGATGACTACACAGAAGGATGTTAATAACGTAGTCCCCAGTACAAATATGTGGTTCAGTTTTAATGTTGAATTTGTGGGTTTTTTTGGTCAGAGCTGAACATCATTACAGCAATAAATAAAACGCTGTCAGCAGCGCTGCTAATCTCTCAGGAAGCTAATTCTTATTTCTTTCAATAAAATTTAATGAGTTTTTATTTGGAATTGAATTTAGGAAGGGGACTTTGTATTAATTCTAGCATCTGGCTGTGTGTGTAGGCAGCAAAACAAGGAACTTTATTTTCATAGAAGCTGTTACTTTTTTTAACTGATCTTTCTTTTAAAAAAAGTTAGCAGCTTGGAATCATAAGAAAGGCTGGAGAGGACCTTAAAGATCATCTAGTCCCAACCCCCCTGCCCTGGGCAGGGATGCCACTTACTAGACCAGATTGCTAGGAGCCCTGTCCAACATGGCCTTGAACAGTTACAGGGATGGGGCATCCACAGCTTCTCTGGGCAACCTGTTCCAGTGCTTCACCACCCTCTGAGTAAAGAATTTCTTCCTAGCATCTAATCTAAATCTCTGTTCTTCTAGTTTAAGAACATTCCCCCTTTTCCTATCACTGTCTGCCCTTGTAAAAAGTAACTTGCATTAAGCTGAATTTCTTTACCAGCTTTTTGTTGTGTCTGTCCCCCTTCCCCCCCAATATGCTTTTATGTAATATTTTGGTAGGTGTTAGATAATTAAGACTTTTAGCTTAATTTTAATTTGATTTGGAATTTGTTTATGGATAAAACTGTAAGGTTGTAACTTTCTAAAATTAATGGATTCTTTGTCTTTTGCTTGCATAGCTAAGCAAGTAGATTTTCTGATCTTGCCTTGGGTAGCCTCAGTTTTTAAAAAATGTAATATGCTTACAAAGGTTTGTAGACTTGTAGTTCTGCTTATGATCTTGGGTTTATGTTACACTCTGGTGTAGTAACATTTTATGGGTTATTTTAACTGTAAAACTGACTTTTGTGTACTTTGCTTATTTAGAATTTATATTAAAAAAAAGGTCTTGATTTTTAGCAAGGTATCACAAGGTTTGCCTTAAAGAAAAAAAAAAGAGAGATAGTTGTGGTTTTTTTTTGCTTTATATGCTCTGACAGTTTTTATCTCTGACTGAGAGAAGCTGAGCAGAGTTTCCCAGTAGACAGTCTGAAACAGCATCCACTCAAAATGTGCTGTGTTTGCTTTCCCTTTGATGTTTAGGCGGTGGGTGTTCTTATATCAGCTAAGCCTGCTCTGGCATTCCCACTGCCAGACAACCCAGGGACAGGCCCTGTGTCAGGATCAATATGATCAGTTTTTGTGCTGATGTTTTACAGAGTTCTTGAGTATCTCCAGTGAGGGAGACTCCGGAACCTCTCTGGGCTCTGTTCCAGTGTTCAGTCACTCGCACAGTAAAGAAGATCTTACTCATGTTCAAGTGGAACTTCCTGTGCATCAGTTCCTGCCCGTTGCCTCTCGTCCTGTTGCTGGGCACCATCAAGAAGAGCCTGGCTGCATCCTCTTGGCACCCTCCCCTCAGATACTTATAACAGACATTAATGAGGTCCCTTCTTAGACATCTCTTCTGGAGGCAGTCAGGTGACTTACTGAATATGCCGTGAAATCAGTTGTTCCCTTTTCTCACAAAACAACTTTAAAGCACTCAGCTCTCTGCATATTAACTTGACAGGTGACTGCACATTTATTCATGGAATTTAGGATCTATAGAGACAATCTAGCAACAACCCAGTCCTGTAATTCAGGTCTTCCTCAAAGCTCCATTTGCTTACCCTTCTCTCCTTCACTGAAACTATAACTTAATGCTGTAGTAAACCCATGCTGGTTTAACCAAGCCAGGCAGTTGGGTTTGGTTTGGCTTACTTAAACTTTTCTTCTAAACATGAGCACTTTCTTTATTTTAGCTGGAGTAAAGGTTTCTCTTTACAAATAAAAAGTATTCTGAGTTTACAGAAGAATTAACTCCCCAATTTTTGGGTGTTGTAGGAGACTGACACAGAAGAAAAGCCAGTATAACTAGGATGTTTCTTGGAGTTTGATCGGTTGCTGCAACATTCACTACCTGTCTGTATTTGAACTACAGATGGTCTGTGGCAAGCTGTTTTTATTTTATTGCACACATGGATGCATACCATTGTCCTAAAGCCTCTTCTAGGAAGCACAGATGCAATTGCCTGTGCTGGAGGTCATAATGTATTGAACCTAGTAGCTGTTCTCTACGTGAGCTGCTCTCCAGACTATCTACACTGCACCTGCTTTTCATGATCAGGAAAATTTCCTCTTGGGTTTTCATTATCAGATTTTATTCAGAGACATGCAGTGGCACAAAATTAATGGCTTGATCAAGCAGCCCAAGAATTCTTAGCTCAGTCTACAGCAAAAGCAAGCAATAAGAACGTTTTGGTATTCCTCTTGGTTCCAGCAGGTGGAACTACGTGGCTGCTCGAAATAAGTCTCCTATTTCATCATTTAATCAGGAGTGGAGGGGAAGCTCCCATACAGAGGACTTGAGGAGAGTTAGCATTCAGTTAATGGTACATCTGTATTCCTGGGGTACTTTTAGCATGCAATCTAGCATTCTGCAGGTTTCTTTAATATGCAAAAATAGATTTTGTTTACAACCATTGTACTTTGACTATAACGTGGAGCTTTCCTTCACAGATGTAGTCCCAGAGGTGCTAGTCCTAGATGGACGTTTGCTATCTTGCAAGGATACTTTGAGTCACGTTTTCAGGACCTGTTTTTCAGTTGGTGGCGTTTGTTTCTTGCATTTTAGTATTTCTCTGGCTCTTAAGGTAAATAGCCTCTGGTCAAAAAGAACAGGAGACTGAGTGCCTTTATGGGGTGGAAGGGAATGGAGGCCGAAAGAAAGTCTGTGGGGAAATCTTGGCATGCATAATATTTTGTTTCTTAGAAGTGTTGGGAAAACCTTATGAAGGGGACAAGTTGGTATTTTATTTAAAATATGTCCTTCTTGAAGAAATCAAGTATGATTTCTCTTTAATAAAATTGCAGTTTACTCTGTTTTTAAGTATTCAGTTATGATACCAAAAGTTTCTTAAGAACTAGTAAGTTTCTTTAAATTTCCCTGGTCATACATAAATGATGAATAACAGTAAACAATTAGCCTTAGAACAAGGTTTGGGTTTGTTGTGTTTTTATAACTGGATGTTTACCTGCTCAGGGCTTTAAGTCTTCTTTTTGAAATGAGATTCCTCCTCTGTGCTGGTTTCTTGTCTGCCACATCCCTTTGCTTTGGATTCAAGCAGATCTTTCATATTCAGAAGTTAGAAGTTCTTAACTATTTGAAAAAAGATGCAATTCTTTAATAAAACATGATTCAGTATTGTACAGTCACAGTTAGTGTTGCCCTTAATTGTCATTCAACTGGTATTATGAAATATTTCCCACGGAATCAATATGTATTTAATGTTCATAGCTTGTAGTGTTTCCTGCTTGATTTTTCTCTTTTAATAAAGAAGGTTTTGTTTGTATGCAAGATGAAATTCTTTTCTTAACAATGAGAATAAAAATTTATTTGGTGTAGAAATTACTCAATTAACTTCTTTTTCCGTTGTCTTACACTCTGGCCCACAGCAGTTACTGTGAAGACTCTTGTAAAGTTCCAGTTGTAAAGTACTCTCTGACTAGCTGCATTTAAGGACTACTAGAAAGCTTGAAGGTTTTTGTGGCACCTTCTTTGTTGCTTTATGTTTCTTTTCATCTTTCAGCTCTGTGAAAAAGTTACCCCTGGAGTTACTGCTGACAGAAGTACTATCTTGGCAAGTGTAATCGCTGCTTGCAGAAGGCTTTTCTCTCAACCTCCCAAAGGTGATTATAGCTTTGATAAGTGAAATGAAGCAGACTGCATTCCTTGCTGAGGACTGCACTTGTGTGCTATTCAGGTTTATTGTCTGTGGGGAAGTAAGTTCTTCTAACCAACCATTAATCTTGAGAGAACATTGATTTATGGGATTTGTAGGAGCTATTAAAGAGTAAGGGGTTTGCTTAACTTCATGCTATGCAATGCAATTTTCTGTTGAACTAAGCTTGTCTGTCTCTGGTTAAAAAGGTAGCTTTACTTTAGGTTATTAAATACATGTGATATTTTCTTGTCAACAGTAGTAAATTTATTTCTGGGCACCTGGTAGAGCTTTTCAACAAAAAAACAGGAACAAAGCTATTTTTGCAGTCTATATGTTGCTAGCTTCTTTGCCGTTGTATACATTCAGGTTGTGACTACTGAAGTACAATGACAGAATTGTGAAATAAAAAACAATTATGAGCTCCTTAACTCTTTCTTAATAGGATTTGAAAAATATTTTCCTGATGGGAAGAAAGCTAATGGAACTAAAGGCGCACCTGCAGAAACAAAAGGTACAAAAAGCTGCTTGACTTCAGTTCTTTGTGGAGCATGTATTCATTAAATTAGATTTTGGAGTAACAACTGTGGGTTTGGGTTTTGAGTTTTTTCTTTATTTTTCAGGGAAGATGTTTCCTTACCAGATTAGTTTAAAAGTGCAAATTGATGTGTTTTTATTATACATGATACAAAAGCAAAATAAATATCTTCTGGAATAGTATTTATTTTCTCTCATGCTTCAGTTGGAATGCTGCCCTTAAATTCTTGTTTTACTGTTTCCTCTTAGTTGACATTAGCCATGCATTCAGAAATTCTCTCTGTGTGTAGCTCTCAGCTTTTCCTGAGCCAGCTAAAATACCCATTTTGTTGTATGGAATAGCCAGAATTGTCACACTGGGTGAGGATCCAGAACAGCTCTTCAGTTCTGGATGTCCAAGTGCCATCAGTTAATTGACCTCTCTTCTGGTTATAACTGTGTGAGATAGTCCATCAAGTGGCAGACAGACATCTATCTATTTGCTTTTCTGTGGAAAATGCTGTTTCTCACATCACCTAATTATTGTAGCGTTGCAGACATTTTTCAGAACAACTCCTTAATATTAAAAGTAACAAAAAATAGTGTGAGATTGATATAAGATGAAAAGGTAATTTTGTTGTGTTTCTTTATTTTTTTGTTAGAAGCAAAGCAGGCTAGTGCCCGACAGCCTAGTGGGAGTAGTAGTGGAGGAGGTGGCAGTGGTGGAAAAAAAGGTGGCAAGAAAGAAGACACTAACTGGTGGACCAGATTACAGAAGGTTTTGACTTTAAAATATCTTTATGTTACTGTCTTATCTCCATGAAATAACCTTGCATGTTTTCTGCTTTTTAAGGCCATATTTTGATTGCCTAAATCTTCCTTAAGCCTCCTGTGCCTAGCATTTCATGGTACCTGGCTCTAGGTGGCTCCCTACTCAGTGCCTTTGATAAATAACTGTTTTGTGTATGATTCCAGAGGAATCTGCCTCTGGTTCAGAAACGTTAATGGAATTTTAAGCTATGTGAGTGTCATTGCTAGTAGTCAGTATTCTTACAGAGGAGCCCCAGGCCTTAAAAGGCTTTGTGTTTTGTTTTACGGTGTCAATTTGTAAAACTCTCTGACCACACAATGCTATTTAAATGTAGTTTGCTCTTACTTGTTCAGACCTTAATGGAGTACTTATGAGTTTCTTTTTGAAATTTATTGCCATTAGCTGTAGCACAAAGATGATAGAATCTGACACTACAGGGATATAAAAATATTTTTGTGATTTTACTTGGGGCACATAATATTTTTCCTCCTTCTTGGATTTTTCCTGTAAGTTTTTTTCCTTTTTTTTTTTTTTCAGTACTGCATGTAGTCCCGGAGAGCAAGAATAATTGTTTTAGAATGGAGGCTTAAAGGTCATGTCATGGATGGCAAATTTTTTTCTAAAACCAGTACTTCACAGGTCAAAACTGTTCAATTACTGTTTGTAAAACACTTAAAGATTTTCTACTAGTGTAATTCCTCAGTTGTATCTGAAGTTACTGAAGTGTGTTCATACAACAAAGTAAGCCTTTGTTTGACATTCTCTGTGGCAACCTGGAGGGCAGGGAATAGAAGCCAGAAGGAGATACTAGAACCTGTTTGTTACCTACTTATTGTATTACAGACTCTAAAACTCTTTTTTCCCCTCTCCATTTCCTAGGGTGACATTCCATGGGATGTCAGGGAGTTTCGGATGTACGTAGTGGGAAGTTCATTTTTTTGGACAATGGTTGTATACTACTTCTTCTTCAGGGTCCCTGGGAGAGAAATCACATGGAAAGACTTTGTCAACAACTACCTTTCAAAAGGAGTGGTGAGTAGTGAGGGAAATCAAAAAATCAGTGTGCTGAAAATGCTCATTTCTGCCTCCCCACTTACGCTTGTGTTCATGTGTCTGTGGAGTGAGAACTGGCTCGAGTAACTTTTGAGGGAGAAAGGGATAAGCTTTTATTTTAATCAGTTCCCTAATCAGATGTTCTGGATGGATGTGTGAAGGTTGATGTAATTTCAAGGGAGGAGAGGGAGCAGCTCAGGACAAAATTTATTTGTTGGGTAGCTCATGTGGATGCTGTTTGAAGGTGCAGTGTAGCTGCACTCTCTCAGAGTATGGTTTTGTAGTACAGGTAAGCTGACCTAATGGCTTAAACAGGCATGGCAGCTGCCTTTAGAGGAAGCTTACTGCTAACTTTAAGCACTTCCATGAGCCTGCCCCTCTGAATGAAAAGGTTTTCTGCTTGTTTCGTGCCTGAAATCAGTTCCTCAGGGAATCTGAGAAGCAGCATTGTGAACAGAAAGGCGAGGGTGGGGAATGGAAGAATCCCTTCAAGGACAATAAATCAGCATCCCTTCAAGGACAGTAAATTAGTCTAACTATGTTGTAAAATAGCCTCCTCTCTTTGTTTTCACCTCTCCTCTTTCTTCTTACCTGGAGCCACTACTGGAGCAATCAATTTGTCCTATCTCTCTGTAGAACTTGGCAGCTTTCCACACTTGGAGTAGTAGGTTGGTGATGCCCTGAAGCTCAGGAGATCGCATCTTACACAGGCTTTTTCCACTTCAGGAGCCACTAGTCCTTTGCTTTGTTCCCTCCCAGCTTGTAGCTTCACCTACAGGTTAGGAAAGCATTGGCTTGCTTCCTCCTTCCTCTAGGTTTCAGAGCTGGGATTTTCTGTTAACAGCATGCTTCCTACCCCTCCATTGCTTTGGTAAACTGCTAAACAGGGTGTTTTTTACCTTTCTTGATCTTACTGATCTGTGCAGAACTGCTCTGTGTGCTTCTCCCCTTCTGCCTAGACTGTGTCTTACAGTCAGTCCTGTTCTTAATTGATGATTATGTGTACGTCTTGTGAAAAAAACCTTACTGATTGTATTTGTTGTGAAGCAGTAGGACACTTAGCTTGGTAAAAAGATTAGTTCAGCTGTTAGAGTGAACAAAGCCTGAAGCCCTGTTGCAGAAAAGCATTGTAAAAGTAGGCTGTTGCACAAAACCAAGTTTCTCGTGTCTTTGTAAGATGTAGTCTGGATGTTCAGATAAACTAAATATGTAGCTATCAAATGCTCTTGGTTGCCATAGTGATGGGGAGAAGCCCACACTACTGGGGTTACAAGCTTTTCAAAACAAAGATGTTCAGGTAGTGTTGCATGAAGTCAGTTTAGTTCTATACACAGTGACTTCCTAGCTCATGTTTTGCTTTAGTTCTACCAGAAATGGCCACACGTTGCAAGTTCAGGGAATAACCTTACTAATCTGTGTGCAATTCAGGCCCAAATTCTAGAACCATTGCTAATTATAAATGCTTTAAAGATGCTGAAGCCAGTTATTTTATGGAAAGAAAAAGTGGAAAAGTCTTCAGTTGTCTTCTGAAGAGACCCTGTCAAATTCAAGAAACTAACCATTTGGGGAGACTTCTGAAAAAGGACTTTATAGTATATACCTGCAAAACCACGGTTTAGTTTTTGGGTTTAGTTTATATGGTGTTACCTCAGCTAAATACTTCTTTATCTAACTGATGCTTATTGTGTTTAGTATGGTAGCACAGGAAGTCTTTTTTTGTATTGGGGTAAACAATTGTAAGAGCAAAGTTAAGCTTTCCTTCATTCTGTTCAGTTTGGTCTGTTTTGGAAACTGCTGTAAGAGTTTGGAGTCATATAATTTATTGCTTTTAGTGTATGACTACTGAAATAGTTAAGTATTGTTTAACTATTTCCCTGTAACTGTGATTTTTGCTGAGGCATGCATGGGTTTTTTTCTTGAAAAAAGGCTGTGAGGTCAGTCTTTCAATCTAAATTCTAATATGCCCGTATTCCTTTCTTCCTGATTACATACGTGATTCCTAATGGCAAACAGTAGATTGTGGAACCATCCTGATGTACAAGATTAATTTTATTCTCCTTACTGGAGAACAGAAAGATTCGCTTGTGGTATCTGCAGCTCTTAGCTGTGATGGAAGTGCAGTGACTGTGAACTCTTCACACAAGTTTTGTTCTTTCCTCCTGCAGGTGGACAGACTTGAAGTGGTGAACAAGCGCTTTGTGAGAGTTATCTTTGTTCCTGGAAAGTCTCCTCACGAATGGGTAAATGCTTTTAGTACATATACATGAGACACTAGAAACAGCAAAGCAGTCTTTTTAGGTAAAGTTTGATATGAAAAGCTTGGTCTGGAGCATTAATAGTATCTCAATCTAAAATATGTTTTCTGCCTTATTGTTACATTATCCTACATTGTGTGTTTTTCACTTTACTGTACCAGTTGTTTTGCCATAGATACCTTAAAACTATGGCAACTGGTTCCTTTCCAGCACCATGCTCTTAATACAGACATGTAAACAGGAAGAAACTCTGCTGAAGGTTCTGTAGTTTTAGCTGCTGTTTTCCATCTGCTCAAGAAAATCCCAGACTTAACTGTACATACTTTTGGATCTTTTCTACTCCAGACTGTTTTTAGCCAGTTATTTGAGAACACAAAGAGAAATGTTTAATTTTTGTCTCCAAAGTACTTATTTCAGGGAGTTACTTTTCTAGTATCACTTTTCCTAGGGAGGGTTAAAGTAATGCAGGCAAAAATTCTCCAAAGAGTAATACCCAGTGGCAGGGACCTATTAAAAGTAGATAAATAAATATCTGATAGACAATGTGGAAAATTTAGAAGAATCATCAGAGAAGTTTATCAGGTTGTCTAGGTGATGGAGGTTTCTTAGCTGACTTCCTGAAATAAGGTTTGCAAGTCCCTCCAGGATAAAGTGAAATCTGCTGTAGTTACTTAATCAGTGGGTTTCAGTGTGGCTTATTAGTATGCCTACTCTTTAGCCCACATACCATCAGTTGCCTTAGTTTCTCAATCACTTAATACTCGGAACTAATCTGTTTTTAATTTTTCAATATTAATGTAAGTAGGGGCAAATCAGGCAGGTCATAGGGCAGAAGGGGAGATTTCTTGAAAAAACTGAACAACACTTTGAAAGTAACGTCTGGATTTGTTTTTTTCTGGTGGATAATAAATTTCATGATGTTTTTTTGTGAAGACAGCTTACTTTAAAGCTAGTGTAGACTCTGAAAGTAGAGAATTGCTTTTCTTAATCAGAAGGGCTGAGACCTTCAGGTGAAACAATAAGTTGTATAACTGCTGTGTTTCCAGGTTCAGTGCTCTGTATTATTCTGACTGTATAGCTCCCTTCTGTTTGTTCTGGAGAAAATGCCTGGATTTCTGTTTGTTTGAAGTGCCCCAAAGCTATCAGGTGTTCTGATTTCTGTAGAAGTAATGATACACTGTGTATTCAGGTTGGTAGGCTTTAGATTTATTATGGGCCTCTTACATCAATTACACATTTGACCAGGCAGCTTAAACTTGGTCTGAATCTGGTCTGATAATTTCTTGCGTACATATTAGAAGTTGGCTTGTAATGAAGCTGGGATAAGGTGTAGGGCACTTTGTGGTGATCTCTGCTTTTCTTCTCACAGTACGTCTGGTTTAATATCGGTAGCGTGGACACTTTTGAACGGAATCTTGAAACTGTGCAGCAAGATCTCGGAATAGAAGTGGAGAACAGATTGCCTGTAGTCTACTCCACAGAAAGCGATGGGTAAGAAGTTGCTTTAAAAGAGTCTCTGAGAAAAAGGTGGTTGTGTTTACAATAGAGTAGGTTTGTAATACACGTGCCCTAGATTTCTTTAGGTGGTGGTATTATCAGAGTAACAATCAGCTTGGGTTTATTTTTGAGTGTTAATTGTAAGAGAAGCTGTTCAGTACTTTGTCTATGAAGAAATCCATATCCTCTTACTCTAAATATAGCTTCTTATTACATAAATGTTTGTTTACTGTTACTCCTTTCTTCACTTAAGCCCTTCCTCCCGGTGACATATAGTAGAGCGAGTGAGCCAAGCACAGCAGTAGAGCTCCAGAGATTGCACTCATGTAGATTTTTTTTCCTCTTTATCTCAGAAATGTGGGTTATCAGTAAAGCTTAGAAATTCTATGCTCACTTATAATTGTGCTTCTTTTCCCCATTTTTGTTTTTGCTGAGTGTTGATAGAACCTCTTGTGAGCTGTTTTTTGAAGCTGTTCCTTTCCACAGACAAAATCTGTACAGTGCTCAGATACTATGATAATGAGGACTGTGTTAGGATTTTTGGCTTGTACAGAGCTGTACTAGAAAGCTGGAGGACAGACTGTGAAAGATAATGGGCAGTGAATAATAAAAAACAGAACAAAAAAACCCCAACAAACCAGAAGCCCCAAAAAACTTTGTAGCCTTGAAAAGGAAAATGGAGACATAGAAAGAAGAAAATGTAAAAAAAATTGAGAAAGACCTAAAGGAAGAAGAGCAAGTATGTATTTTAGAGAGAAATTTCTGCTTCAAGTTGTAGCATACGCTGATTATATGCAACCTAATACAACTTATTTTGAGAATATAACCAATTGCATAACTAGTCCTATGAATTTATCTTTGCAAAAATGAGATACTTCTGTTTATTAGGTAATGCAATTTTTCTCTGTAAAACTCATCAATGTCACTTGATGTGCTCGGTTTAAAAACAAGCAACAGTCAGTATAACAGTTTGTTCTCAATTTTGTTTTGGTTATTTCCCAGTGTGAACAACCCTGCAGAAATAAAAGTATTAGGAGTTAATCGAGTATTAGTCCTGAATGTGTTTGTTTATGGTGGAACTAACATCTTTTATGTGTTATATGCAGTAATGGATTTTTGTGATATATGTGTTTTTCTTTGTTTTTTTTTTCTTCACAGATCATTTCTCCTGAGTTTGCTGCCTACGATCCTGATTATTGGTTCTTTGCTGTACACATTAAGAAGAGGTCCTGCAGGCTTAGGTCGGGGAGGACGTGGAATGGGTGGACTTTTCAGTGTTGGTGAAACCACAGCCAAAGTTCTTAAGGATGAAATAGACGTTAAATTCAAAGATGTAGCTGGCTGTGAGGAGGCCAAATTAGAGATAATGGAGTTTGTTAACTTTCTGAAAAATCCTAAACAATATGAGGATCTGGGAGCAAAAATTCCAAAGGTAAGGGATTATTGACTTAGCAGATAAAGACTTTATTCTTTTGGTAGTCCTTGGTATTCTAAATTGTACTAGGATGCAATGCTTTCCAGCTTCTTTCTTGTCACAATTGGAAAAAAATAAATAGGCATTAAGTGCCAGCAGTGTCACTGTGCTGCCAGAAGACTTGTCTTGTGGAATACTTTATCTGTTCACATGAGTCAGAAATGATACGTCACATACATGTGTAGCATCATTCTTGCATATATTGTTATAGAATTGCCTTTTGGCATGGTAGTCCACCTGATGACATACCTTTTTTTTTTTTTCTTGTTTAGTATGTCAATCAAAGAAAACACTGTTCCTGTAAATCTAAGCTAGCAATATTGCATCTGTTTCTTTTCTTTTACTTGTTTAAATGAGGTATTAATCTTCAATTTGTTTCCTTGCATAATTTTGACTGTGGTGGAAGAAAAGCCATTGGACTCGACATTGTAATACGTAGATCTTAAAGTTTAAGATATTTCATAGGCTTAAGATTGTTTTCTTCGTGAGGAAAATATACCCATTTCTCTTGCAGGGGGCAATTCTGACAGGTCCTCCAGGTACTGGGAAAACACTTCTAGCTAAAGCTACAGCTGGAGAGGCTAATGTACCATTTATCACAGTCAATGGCTCAGAGTTCTTGGAGATGTTTGTTGGTGTGGGTCCAGCTCGAGTAAGTCTTTGGCCTTGCTCTTTTCTTTTGGTATTGGTTGTTGAAAGGATGTTTTCAAGTTTGGGAGACAAACTATTTGATTACAGCTGAAGTTCTTTCTTCTATGCAGATTGCTTACAAGTGATGCCAGATTCTTGTCTAAACACAACAATCATAGAAATACCTTTCATAGAAGAAACTAATGCAGTTCAGTATCTGGTTGCAGGCCATTAAGGATTTACCGCTTCTCAGAAGCTTAAGAACACAGAACAGAACTCTGCAAGCTCTGCTCTGAAGTAAATTTACTAGCTGGGCCAGAAATACGTAGCTCATTTAACTACTGCTATGGGAATGCCTCCTCCTGCTCTAAATCATTCCCGTTTCTTTGAAGGACTTTATTCTCTTTGTAGTTTCAAACTCTTAACTATAAAGAGTTGTCTAGGACACACAGATAAACTTTTGGTTGAAACAGGAGTCCAAGGGTCATGGAATTAATGATGGGTTTCTGGAGATCCAGTGATTTAAATAACAAAATATATCTGTCTAATACTTTTTGTGCACTTTTGCCTTAACTGTCTTAAAATAACTCATTAAAAACATGTTAAGTGGTATAAACAAGTTACTGATGATATTTTACTGTAATAAAAATTTGGGAAAGTATTAGGTATCCTAAAATAATAGTGATAGTCAGACCACATTGACATTAGTTGTCAATACATACCTGACATGTCCCAAAGCAAAGTGACTTAAACTTTTGTACTGGGCTGTGCAAATCATTATCAGCTTTACTCCCCAGTGAAATCATTTGGCACAACTTTGGCTGTGAATTGAGGTTTCAACACAGTTGATAATTTCTGATACCTGTAGAAAACAACATGAGAGAGTATTTTAGTTTCAGTTCCTATTAATTCATCATTTTTAAATTGGGATGTGCTAGAGTTAAAACTGCTTACACAGCCCTGGTTCCTTTGGTGCTTTTTTAGTTTATATGCATTATGGAAACTTCTAGTTCTTTTCCTTCTGAAAAACAGTTGTATGTTTCTGGATTTCCATCTCTTTCCAATGAAAAGATAACTCACTTTGAGCATCTAACACTTTTTCCTGGTTTATCATATTCCTTCGTTGTACTTTTTTCAAAATATCTGATTGACTTGGTGTAGTAGAGTGTACTGTCTAAAATTTGCATCTCTTTAAATATGCTGTATGTTGTTTCTCATCAGAGAAACCTTCTCTAATTGCCTCACTAATGTATAAAGTAGCAAAGCTCTGAGGTGCATATAATTCTCAACCAGTTCCAAATTCTTCCATAATTTTTCAGTTCCTGTTTGCTTCGATTCCTCAGTTGCAGACCTGTTGACTCACTGAACTGGTTTTAATGAAGTCCTTCTGATATATTTGCAAGCAGAGCAGCATTGCATGTTGCATCTAATAGTCACATTATGCTGAAACTACCACAGTAGAATTTTATGGGTAATATCTTACTTAGAATCTGAAAGTCTAAAAAAAAAATTTCAGCCATTTATTCATGTCTCGCCCATTTTTTCCAGATTTCTAGAAATAAATTTAACTTCCAAATAAACATTTGGAGGTTAATTAAGTTATTTTTTTTTTTAGCCCATGTAAGGGAGAGGCAGGAGGGCTAAAAGTCAGTATTTGTAAAAGCACATTGTTAAAGTACAGTGGTAGTGGCTTGTAAGTAAGCCTTCAGTTAGAGCTACATGTAGGAGCTGCATCACCCTGTTCTAACTACAGAAAAAAAGACTTTATTTCCTCAGTATAAGCAATGACTGCATGGTAGCATTCCTGTCCTGTCTGTAATACTGTGTGTTAAAGAGCTTAAAAGAGAAATCCTGCTTTAAATCTCTGAAGTTTGGAGGCTTTTATCACTGAACATATATTTCAGTTATGCAGGAAAAGTCATTTCTTAAGACTTCGAAGTTGTTTGATGTTCTCAGTTTATGGATTGGGAAAGGATTTGGCAGCCAGTGGGCCTTCATATTGGTGATTCTTGCTGAGCAGCAGCTACAGTGTAACTTATCATTGCCTTGGTTGCTGGCTGGAGTCTTGGGAATAGTACTGGATTGTAAGGATCCTGTTACTGATGTGCCTCTTCTCCTCCTACCAACCCCCCAGCTCTAAACAGTTACAAACCAATCTGATGCATACTCTGTTCTTCTGTTAAGGTTAGAGACTTATTTGCTCTGGCTCGTAAAAATGCCCCGTGCATTCTCTTCATTGATGAAATAGATGCAGTAGGAAGAAAGAGAGGAAGGGGCAACTTTGGGGGACAAAGTGAACAAGAGAACACACTCAATCAGCTTTTAGTAGAAATGGATGGTAAGTATTTAATGTATAATATTACATTATAATAACAAGTATATGGGAGAGAACTAATGTGCTTGTTCAGACCTGTTAACCAAGATTTGGATTCTGGCCTAAATCCAAATTGTTTCTGTTTCCTTGCTTCCTAAAATGAAGAACGGTGACTCATTTTGCTGCAGCCTGGTGTTTTACTAAAATTCATTCAGAAAAAAAAAGAATTCTCATTGTACATCTCCTAACTCTTTGTCATAGTTGAATAGACCAAAAAATTCTTCTCATGAGATCAGTCTGTCGGTAAAAAAAATACAGCTAGCCATGCTGGTTCTGCAGTTTCCTGAGCAGTTAATCTATTATTGTGTTTTGAAGATAAAGCAGGATTTGATATAGTACTTCACAAAGCAGAGCCCAAGGCCATTTTCTTGCTTGTTATGAAAAACTGGACAATGCTGTAATAAATAGATATATTTTCAGCTCTAAGATCATTTGTTCAAACTTCTTACATGACCCTGTAAAGTGGGCAGTCTTTTTATTACTGTTTAATTTTTTTTACTCATGGAAATTATATTTATACAGATTTTTCTCTTTATTACATTTCTTCAACAGGATTTAATACAACCACAAATGTAGTAATTTTGGCAGGTACTAACAGGCCAGATATTTTAGACCCTGCTCTAATGAGACCAGGACGCTTTGACAGGCAGATTTACATTGGTAAGTTTTAGCTGCATGGCTGTGTCCTTCTGTGTTTGTGGAATACCATTGAAGTCACTCCGGCTTTTTATATAAGTAACTTACTTGCACACATTCAATTTGAATATATATATACATGAAAAGTTAAATCATATGTCTTTTATCTTAAAGGACCCCCAGATATAAAAGGAAGAGCATCCATTTTCAAAGTTCACCTTAGACCTCTGAAGTTAGACAGTATCTTAAATAAAGACAACCTAGCAAGAAAGCTCGCATCACTTACACCTGGATTTTCTGGTAAGTAACTCTTAATGCTGCTGTTATTCTCAATTTACCAGTTAGTCTGTAGATATTTTATTTCCCTGCTACTTCTGGTTTTCTTTCACCTGATCTTCTGGATGGCATTCTGTTTCATCGTATTTACTGGTACAGCGTGAAATTCTTTTTGCCCGTTTGAGCAAGTCGGAGATTTCTGAGGGTCTTAAGTTTTGTCTGCTTCAATCAGGGTAATTTAGCAAGTGGCAATTTCTTCTGTCTTCAGTAAAAGCAATTGAGAGGTTTCTGCTGTCACTCATGTGTGTTCTTCCTTTATTTGTCCTTTGATTTGTTTGTTGCCTTCTTGAAAAGTGTAGAGAAGACTTGTTTTTGTGGAATTAGTGTGCATATTCTGTAAGGGAATTTCTGTTTCTGGATGTAAAAACTGCTTCCTGGAAACATACTGTAACCTTGCTTTGAATTAGGAATGGATGTGAGAACTCTTATTACTGGCTTGTGATGTAGTTAATTTAAAATTTGAGTTGACCAGTAGTTGAATTTTTCACTGTTTTCCTGGTCTATATAGAACTGGCTTTCTGAGATCTGATTGTCAGTGTTTCTGGCAGTGATAATGTTGAAACTAAGTTATCTCAATAATGTTACTGTAAATAGTGTTATCAAGTGGTTGGCTTGAAACCAGTAATGTGAAGGAATATCCTCTAGAGATAAGCCAATAGCTGAGCTATACTGAATTCACATGTAGGAAATTTATGCACATAAATAAATATATGCTAGTTTAAGTATAGTCTTTTGCAGACAGAAAATGAAGGTAGAATATATCAAACAAGTACTCCACTGGCAATGAGCTCTATTTTCTGGCTGTCTACCTATGAGAAAAATCCTAAACCGTACAACCGCAGTATGTGTATTTAAATATCTCTTGAATAATTAAGCTGTTTCAGAGCACATTATGTTTATTTTTCAAGCTCTGTGAGAATTTATGGCAAAGCAGTTATAGGTAAGGTTATCTTTATGCTAAACTCAGAGAAAATTGTTGAAAATTTATCAGTAATTCATGCCTTCTCTGCTTTTAGGTGCTGATATTGCTAATGTTTGTAATGAAGCTGCTTTAATTGCTGCAAGGCATCTCTCAGATGCTATAAACCAAAAGCATTTTGAGCAAGCAATTGAAAGAGTTATTGGAGGTAAGTGAATCGCATCAATTGTTTCTCAAAAATTATAACAGGACAAGAAACTTCCTTTTTTTATATATATATATATATATATACATACATACATATATATATATATATATATATACACAGAAAGCCATGCTTTGAGTCTTTCTGCTGGTCTTCCAGGTTGCTTTTTTTTCGCCTCCTAAAAACACCTGAGATTTAGAAAAGAAGTATCCTGTCTATATTGTTGACTTCTATAGTAGAGGAAGGGGTACAAAGAGAAATTTCATCAGGACACTTTCCTAATTTCTTCAAAATGGCCAGAGGAAAAGCTGTTTGAATTTAGGGATGCTTTTGACTGCTGCTAGTCTGAAATAGTCTGGAAAACTACTCGATTTTTAAAGTGCAGATGTTTTATTTAGATGTTTGAATACTCTTAAGAACTTACTTTCAAACTAGAAAGTCTAATCAAGGACAAGGTTACACTGAAACCTGGAAGATGTAAATTTCTAAACCTTGCAAGGTTGGGGTGGGCTTTTAAATTATTTTCAGTAGGTCATATACATGGCCTCTAAGCATTGCTCACCATCTTTCTAAATGAGGTAAAGGATTTCAGAGGAGAAAGGTGTGTCTGAAACTATTAATCAAATTTATTTTATAAAGGTTTGGAAAAGAAAACTCAAGTACTCCAACCAGAGGAGAAGAAGACAGTAGCATATCACGAGGCAGGGCATGCAGTTGCAGGGTGGTTTTTGGAACATGCTGACCCACTCTTAAAGGTAAGGAAAGTAATTTGAACCAGTAATTTAACAGTAGCACGGACAACATCTTTTTCTTTTGAAGGTTTTTTTTTTCCCCCTAATGTTGAGAGGGTATTAAAATATATAATCTCGCAAAAATTATTGTGTGTCAGTTTTAGAGTACTTTTTTTGGTTCATTTCTTGTAACTTTCTTCACTGTTTTCTGACTTGGCAGTTACACAATATGTAGTATAAATGTCCTTGGAAAGTGAGAGACCTGATCCTCCCATGAGGAGGATCTGCCTGCCTTATAGCTGCTTTTTCTCTAAGGCTTTCACTATAGATCAGCAGTTTAAGTTAGTCTTACCAGGTTACATATATAACCTGAAATATAACTATAAAAATTATCTTCAGGAATATAAGTATAAAATTATCATTTGAAGGCTGAATTTTAGTTTTATTTTGCCTTTTTTTTGAATGCACAGCTTGACAGATTGAATATAAAGGAAAAATCACCCCAATCTCCCTAACTTGCTTTAACATTCATAGTTTTGCGTAGCTGGGTTTTTAATTTCATCTCAAGTTTAAAATTAATCTTGTACAATTTACTGCTGGAAGGAAAAGCGTTATTCAATGTGGAAACTCCTTCAACTGTTCAGAATGCTAGAGATGGAGAAATGCTGCTGTATTCTCTCTGATACAGAATATATAATGCCCAATATGTAACTCTCAAGGAATTGTGTATTTTAATTAGAGTATTTTTAAAATCCCATACAGTTTTTACAAAAGATATGACAGTGGTTTTACCTTTCTTTTCCAGATATTCTAGTAGTTGTTATCCCAGTTTAGAGCTAGCCAGGGCTTTTAAGGATAAAACACAATGGGGGCAAAACTGTAAATGGAAATAATATCTGAATTAAACCTCAAGGGTGAGTATGGTGTAGGCTGTGGTATAAAAAATTAAGCCAAACTGAAGAATGCTTTATGTTTTCTAACACTGTTTAGTTCTAGCAGTCTGTTAATTTTGATTGTAGGTATCTATTATCCCACGTGGTAAAGGACTGGGTTACGCTCAGTATTTACCCAAAGAACAGTATCTTTATACCAAAGAGCAGCTACTTGACAGAATGTGCATGACTCTGGGAGGACGTGTATCTGAGCAAATCTTCTTTGGAAGAATAACAACTGGTGCCCAAGATGACTTGAAGAAGGTGACCCAGAGTGCATATGCTCAGGTATGGGCTTAAGTGAGACTTTTTTTTTGCTGTATTGTTTTCTTTATCTACTACCTACCAGTAATATGAGGTAATTTGATCAGGTATGTCCCTCAAAAGCGTAGTTTCAGAAAATATTAGATAAATATACATTATGCTGATGACTCAAGTATTTTATTTGTCTTACCACAGCAGTCCATGCATTAGGCTTTGATTACTGTCCTACATCTGCCCACAGGTACATATAGGTTGCAGTTGGATTCAACTGGATTCAAATAGAGGTGGAAATTTTATACTTTCAAAATGGAATTTAGTGCTCAGATTTTATCATCTCATCCTACATTTACAGTTGCCCAGTTTGAAGACCCAATTTGGGTTCACACTTAAAATCCAGAAAAACCTTGTATTAAACCACTGTTTGCTGTCAGTTAAGGCTGTGGAAATTAAGACATCAGTTTGTGTTTGTATCATACTAACTAATGGAGATGCATAATTTGAAATCTTATCAATGCAGTGACTCACCTAAGTGTAGCTGTGCGCTACACACGGGGGCATTATTACATTTCCTGCATCAGCACAAAAGATGTTATCTTATAAGACACTCACAAGGTGAGCAATTGACATTTTGGAGTATGCTTCTCTTCCCCTGCACACTTATCCCCAGCCTCCAAATCCCACCTTCTTCCTGGTCTCTGGTGTGCTGCTTGTTACCCCAGTTCTGGAAGTAAATGTGCAGTGATGTCCTGGTAATTTTATGGGATCTTCAGTGACTCTTGTTCAGTTTTAAATTAAAAAAAGTTGAAGTGTAGACTTTTGTTCATGTTAACCAAAAAAAACATATCAAACTTCTCTTAAGGAACCAGCTTGGTTTTAATGCTGAGATCTCTTTGAATTCTGAATGTTCTTTGTTGTACCTATATTGATCTTGCTAGACTGAGAAGTGCTGCTTTAGTAACCATCAAATTGATAGTAGCCATGGAGTGAATAAATAAATAGCAGAGTTTGAACTTGCTTCTGCCTTTGCTGGAGCAAAATGCAATTTAAAACATCCCTATTTGGCAACTGAACAAGTCAATATTCAGTAATGAGTCAAGCAAGATAAGAGTCATTTTCCCCTTTGTAGAGGAGTGTCTTGGGATGAAATATAGCATGAGTTTTGTACATGATAAGACAAAAGCTTAAAGACCCTCTACTTTAGTACTTAAGTCAACTGATCTTTATGAGTGAGTGGAATATGCTAAACTTCAGAAGTATTTTCAATTGGAATAACGCTTATATTTCTGGTAAAAGAAAAAGAGTTTTACTGATTAATGAAGGCTGAAGTGTTTCTTGTGTAATATCTTACTATTTAAACAGCAAAGCACTACATATGTCACTAGTAACCACCTTGAAATGGTGATATTTGTCTCTTTCAATTTAATCAATAAAAAGAAATAAGTGAAAGTCAAGTAAGGTACATTAACTTAGGTGGACTTGAATTTTCAGGGAAGGGTTGGTTTTAGAGGAAAAGATTGGGTCGTAGCAGAATGACTTCATCCTTTCAGTTTTATTCACCATATTTTACATCAACATACCCTAAAATCTTACTGTCTTGCCTTTGTTTGTTTGTTTTTCTTCAGATTGTTCAGTTTGGTATGAATGAAAAAGTAGGGCAGATTTCCTTTGACCTCCCTCGTCAAGGAGACATGGTATTAGAGAAACCTTACAGCGAGGCAACTGCCAGATTGATAGATGAAGAGGTGCGGTCACTAATTAACATTGCTTATGAAAGAACATTGAATCTTCTTACTGAGAAGAAAGCAGAAGTGGAGAAGGTGAGCATTACAGCATTTTTAGCCACTGGGTTCCAGCTAGTAAGCCAAACCCTGAATTGAACCGAATCAGATTTAAAATAGTGACTATGAAAGTAGATTGAGGAAGTTTGCTCAAAACCCAATTGATGTAATCGTGAGAGTTTGTCACAAGACGCAGGTAAATAGAAACCTCCTTCTGTGTTGGAACATGTCTGAGCTTCTCATGAACATGATTTATGTGGTCAATATTCATTTGGAAAGTTGGAGGAAAGAGTCTGTCTGCTAAAGAAGGGTTTAGTAGATGTGCTAGACAAATATGAAACTTAAAAACCCAAAGACAAAATACCAGACTTCCAATTCATTAGGCTAAAAGAAGCTCTGTAAGAAGGGAAATTCTTATAACTTCCTCTCTCTGAATTCCTTTTGAACGTTAATAAAAAGTACCTTACTGTCTTTTTTCTTTCCTGTCCTTTGGCTGCTTGTTATCTCCCTCACTGCAGCTGAGATTATTCCTGTGCGTATTCTCTTCCTCCATGCCAGAAAGCCTGATAAAGCAAAAGGATAATTTTCCAGGCTAGGCATCTGGTAGAGTTATTGACAAGGCAAGTTCGTATGGGTTCCGTAAATGGTGTTGTAGTAGGTCACCATCCCAAAAAATATCACTGAACATGGTTTGTGCTGAACAATGCACTTGCTGATCCAAGAAGATTGCAAACTCCCCTGGTAGAGTATTGTGCACATTGGTATTTTATGGTGCTGTTTAGCTTGTACATAACAGCAGCCCGATTGAACTGTCGTGGTTGATCAGAACGGAAGGCTTGATTTCATCTATAGCTTAATGTCTTGCATCAAGAGCCTTTTGGTAGCAGCAACAATTGTTCTGAAGCAACAATAGCAGCAACTGTGGCTCATAGGGAGGGCACTTTTCATGTTTGTCAAAGTAAGATTTTAAAAAACTTGTATTTTTGCTACCTAAATGCTCATGGGGAAAAAAAAAGTCTCGTATTTGGTGAACTCTGAACAACCTGTTTTTTCTATCAGAATTAATCAGTGCCAGATTTGGTCCCAAACTGCCTTAAATTCTTCCAAAGAGGACAGTCAGCTTAGGTATTTGAGGTCACTTGGTCTGTTCAGCTTGGAGGAGACAGAGGAGAGACCTCATTGCAGTCTACAACTTTCTGAGGGGAAGAGAAAGGGCAGGCACTGATCTCTTCTCTGTGGTGACCAGAGACAGGACCTGAGGGAATGGCCTGAAGTTGTGTCAGGGGAGGTTTAGGCTGGATATTCAAAAGCGGTTCTTCACCCAGAGGGTGGTCGGGCACCGGAACAGGCTCCCCAGGGAAGGGTCACAGCACGAAGCCTGACAGAGTTCAAGAAGTGTTTGGATGGTACTCTCGGGCACATGGTGTGACTCTTGGGGATGGTCCTGTGCAGTGCTAAGGGTTGGACTGGATGATCCTTATGGGCCCCTTCCAACTCAGCATATTCTGTGATTCTATGTCTGACATAAGTTGTTGTTATCCCAGGTTGCCCTGCGACTACTGGAGAAGGAAGTGCTCGATAAAAGCGACATGCTAGACTTGCTTGGTCCAAGACCATTTGCAGAAAAGTCTACTTACGAAGAATTTGTTGAAGGTACAGGAAGTTTGGATGAGGATACTTCACTACCAGAAGGCCTTAAAGACTGGAATAAAGAGCGTGAGAAAGAAAAAGAGGAGACAACAGATGAACAGGTTGCTAGGCAGATCAGAGGAGGGATGCCATTTTAACTGTCTGCTGAAGTTGACTTGCACTCTGGAAGAGAAGCAAACTCACCGAGTTTGTACTTCAAAACAAAGAAATATTTATTCAATCAAACTGTATTATGAATGAGTGGAAGAGTGATCTCTTGTGATAAAGATGTTCTGCTTCGATGTATGTATGCAAGATCATCAGTTCACTGGTAAAAGGTGATCATCCTTCATTTGCCAGCTGAAGAAGCATACATTGGATTTGAGCTGCAATGGAATGCCAGAACTGAGCCTCTCAAACTTTGAAACAGTTTGGATTCATGCACAAACTTTGTGGCACTGGTCTCTCTTTTCTTTAAAATGTCTGTAAGCTTACAAAAATCAAAGGGTTTTTTGATTATTTATCTAAACTATACCTGTATGTGACCTGTTTCAAAAAAATATAACAGAATCATACAAAATGCATTGTTGAATGTGAAAGTCTGGTCTTACAAAGTACTAGCTTTGCAAAACTATCTGACTCTTTCCCCCTCACCTCATTTTGATTTTAGAGAGTTTGTCTACAGACAACTGCCATGTAAGTTGACACTGAAACTGGACAGTTGCTTAAATACCTTAAAATGTACTCATGGTTCAGTGTCTTAAATTAAACTCAGTTTGGCTCCTGCAGTTTTACTAGTCAGTTTTTTACAGAGTTCTGTAAAATATTGAACATATGAATGTGTTGTGTAAATACAGTTTGAGTCAATAAAAACAGTACTTTTCTGAACAAAGCTTGCCTTTTTTTTTATATATATATTTTCTTGGTATAGAATTCAGACCAGTACAAAACTTTCTCTCTTAAATTAGGGTAACAAGGTTGTGCTCACAAATGCCAAAACCAGCAGCCAAACCCAGAGGTTGCGAGAGGTTTCATATTGGTTTGCTTAAACTAAAGCTATGGGGCTTTTTCCTCTGCTTAGTTGAATGCAGTTGTCTTAATAATCTGCTTCTGGTTGTCTGCTGCATGCTAAGGATTCATTAGTTGGAGATTTCAGGTCTTCAAAAATTAAGGGCCCATGTCCCCATCCCAGCAGATGGGAAGTGTGGTTGGGAGTTAAGTGGGGAAGGAAAATGAACCAAGCTTCTCTGCTGGACTAGAACTCCTTTAAGGCTTACAAGTCAGAGGGCAGCTTAAGGAGATAACTAGTGATTGATTCCATCTGTATATTGCAACATAATGGAAAGCAGTAGGAGGACAAAGGAAAATGTCTGCAAGATCAGAGCCTTTGCTCAAGTTATTTGAAGTAAATTGTTTATGGAAATGATTCTTATGGATTTTCTTTTCCTTCATGATGAAGCTTCTTCCATCTCTGATGTTGCCTGGCTTTACAGAGAAGAGGAGCAAGGGAAACAGCACATATAGCAATCTAGGGCATATTTACTGGGCATTTTTAGTTGTTAAACACGTGTTTATCCCTATTGAGTTTGTTGTAAAATGAAGGAGAAACAGGAAAGCAGTCTGAAAAAACTAAACTTCATTTCTCAATTTCCTAATTTCTGGAGTCAAAGTTTAGAATGATTTATTGCAATAGTTGTTTTATAAAACTTTAATCTTGCAAACATGGTAAAGCAGTGACTGATTTCTGCGTGTGTGCTCTAGGTTGTATCTTACATGTATTCTGTATTAGTGCCTTGTTTGTTCTATTCTCCCTCCCTCAATTTAGCTCAACACTTCTTGTTTGGTATAGGCAGTTTGTACCCAGTGCTGAGGACTAGCTGTCCTTATACAGTAAAGGCCAGAATTCTGCATTTCTTCATTCCTTGCTAAATAAAACCAACAGTAAACACAACAACCAACCAACAAAACCCCAAAAACCTGACTCTTCACAATGGCACTATCAGACTTTGAAAGAATTGTCTCCTCTGCAGGAAATGTTTTCTCTTACTCCCTGTTTGTGCTGTGTACTTTTAAATTCCACTCTTGTTTAGTTGCAGCATGCAATTAATAAGTGCATTATAGTGACCTTACCTCTCCTTTATTTTAGAGCATTAATTTCCTTGTTTAACCTTACCTCAGAAGGTCTTAATATTTTGTGCCAAAAATTGCAGAATCTGACAGTGTTAGGATTTTAGAATCAAAACAAAGATATGGAAAAACAACAACAAAAAAAAGCAGTCTACCCAACCAGCCTCTCTGAAGTGGACAGTTAGCTGCTTCCTCCTCACAAATTTGTCAAGTGGCTGAACGTAAATCAAGAAAATCAAGTTTAGTCTGGGCTGTGGCTGCCAATAATGCTGGATTAACTCTTCTTGCAAACACACTGAGCAGCGTTGCCTTAATTAGCAGGGGCTTGTGCGGTGCACAGGGAGCTGCTGAGTTTTCTGTTCCTCTCACTGCTGGGAGAAGGAGCAGATCTAGACCCTCTTTCCCAACCTGAGTCTGTCCCTAAGAGGTGACGACCTTTTCCTAAGGCGATACATGTGCAAGAGAAGGAATGGAGAGCAGTAATTGTGGGATGCAGAGAGATGAAGAGCCCAAGGTGGCTTGGTTAAGGTGGAATGCACAAGGGCTGTCATGTCGAAGCCAAGGGCCTGCCCAATTCCTTGCTGGCTTTGCCCGGAGCAACTTTGCAAAGGAGCTGGCCCATCAGGTTAGATTCCAATACCACACCTTCTTTCCATGCAACACCTCACCCACTCCCTGTTTTCGAGTGGTGTAAGTTGCTATTTTTTCTTCTCATCCTAGCGCTGACACAGGTGTCTGCATCTGGGCGGTGCTAAGAGCTGCACTTCCAGGCTTCTGCATGTCTGGCTTGTCCTGGCAGCCTGCTTCTAGGTATTTCCTGTGGCCAGGTGCAAAGCAGTTAAAAAAGAGAGAAAATGAAGGTGGGCCAAGACAGAGAAATAAAAGGTGCAAGAGACTAGGCTGAAAATTTAGAGGGGAAATGAAAAACACATAGGCGAGGAATGTGAGAGGAAGAGGAACAAAGCTAGGTGAGACTCAGCATGCAGATTTCAAAATCAGAGATTTCCAAGCAAAAAGCAGGAAGTTATTTGAAAGGAAGGGCAGCTGGAGGAATTGTTCACTAAGCCCGTTACTAAAACAATTTTCAGTTGTATGTCAGGAAAGGAAGATGATTAGAGTTGGCTGACTGAAGAGGAACAGGAAACATTTGTGCTTCCCAGGCCTCTCTTACTGCCTATATGTAAGCTGGTCCTCCTGTGATGTTCCTACCACTGGTTCCTGGGTTCATTTTGGTGGCTTGGGTATTTCCCCTCTAAGATCAAATAGAAGATTTGTCTCTTTTTTCTAAAGAGGGCATTAGTTTTCCTCCCCCACATTCTAGAAATTCCTCCACACATTCTAGAAATTCACACCAAACAGTTGCAAGTAAACACGTGAAAGACTGGGTGAGTCAAAGCAGGATCAGAGAACACTGTCAGGTCTGGATTTCACAGCCTCAAGAGTCTATATTCTGCATTTTGCATCAAGTGTACAAAAAGCAATAAAGAACAGGCTGGTTCACCAGGTGAATCACTCGATTATTTAGGAATGCCAGGATTCCTGGCATTTTTAAAGTATGAACTCTTTTTTCTCCCACAGTAATATAAAAACGTATGGCTTGGACCTAGGTATGAATTTTGTATTATAATAAAACGCAGTTCCACAAGTGGTAAGATGGTTAGTTCTATTTCATTTGGAAGTAACAATGCTAGTGCTTTAATTGGAAAGCTGTGTGATAGCAAGCTCTGAGCCTGTAATGCATTCTCCTCCCTTGTGAAGACAATAACCTGCCATTTACAAAGAATCAACTAAACTTTGAAGTTTAATGGCTTTATTCCCAATAGATTTTGCTTTTGCTTTGTGTTGGTGATACATGTTAATTCTCTTTAATGCATATTGTGTTATAACTTTATCTCATGCTGTGATTAATACATAGCCACATCTCACATTTACAAAATGCTGTTCATAAATCCTTTAGGCATCTCTAGACATTGCAACGAACGTGGCCCCTGCGAATTTGCTGCCTCCATTATGACTCTCCTAAAGACAATCAGCTAGTCTCTGCCCACACCCCTATGCCAAAGCCAATTTGGTCAGTATGTTCCAGCAGCTGTGTCTCAACCCCTGAAGTCACTTTATGTTACCATGAAAAACTTGTACTTGATTAAAGCTAACTTAGTTCCATTTCTATGTGGCATAGAATCAGGAAGACAGCTTCAGGTCAAGTGATTAACAGTAGCCTGGTTCATATATTTCATAAAACACTGTGTCATTCCCTGAATCCCAAACTAACAAAACATAACATCATGTTGTCAGGAGCAATGGATCTTTAGAAATTACACTAAGTTTGTAAAGTGCCTTTTTAAGTATTGAGCAACACGTTTTGCTTGGAAAGTGCTTCTGAAGGCAAGAAGAAAAAACAAAGAGTTCCTGAAACATTTAAAGTTTGGCTTTCCGGAGGGTTTCTCCTTTGTTTGCTTGTTCTGTTGCCTAGAAACTGACCTAAATAAGACACTCCATGTAGACAGAGTGTTCTCTGGTGGAGGCTCTCTAATGGAGAAGGGCCGTTTAATTGATATGAGCAGAAACATAAAGCATGCACGAAGAGCAAATGCCCAACAATCACTTTGTCAGCTGGCTTATGCAGAGATCTTTCTGGTTTGCCTTTAGTGTGAGCAGCTAAACCTGTTGTTCATCTTTAATTCTGCCAGCAGTTTTGAATATTGTGGATAAATGCTCTTGTACTTCAACCTTAATCTGTCCAGTTATTTTAACTTATCTTGGTAGCAAGACATGCACAGCATCTATAGGTGTGCTGAACTTACAAACCTAGGTAGCGAGATCTGTTGACACGTAGCCTACATCCCCTCTCCCACCATCATCTGTGGAATATCTGTATTTCAGCTATATGGGTTGGTGGAATAGGGATAAGAATAGCACCTGCAACTGGTGATAGTCAGAAAGACAGGGGACCAGCAAGATACTGGGGTGTCTCTTTAAATCCTGGGGATCCATGAAGAACTCATCACAAATTGATAGACTTCATGTATATAACCTGTGGTCAAGTCACAAATCCAGCCTCTAGCCTGCAGTTCACTGGATATTTATGTAGCATTGACCACCCAAAACACTTCTGCTTGAGAGGATACTAATAATTTTTATTTTGGTTTCAGAGGACTGAAATCAAATATCACTGTCAGTAGTTACTGTATAGAATATGAAAAAACTTTTTCTTCTTTTTATTATGAATAAATTTTGTTGCTGGCAGTTCAGTAGTGTACATTTGGTACAGAATGAGTGCTTCAAACCCACAAGATTTTCTTACCCATAACTGGATGAAAATAGCGCAGCTCTAATTTGTAGATTTTCAAGCCTATTTTACATCTTCTCTTCTAGAACTTTAGGGATGACAACCTGTTTGGAAAAAAAAGAGCCCAAACTAGCAATCTCTGTGTTCAGACTCTTAGGCCAAAGCCTTAACTGAATGCCTTACATTTGTCTCATGAATAGAAATGGCCCGATTTCCAGAAATGCTGAATGTTCTCAGTGATCTCAATGGACTCTGAAGAGCACCTCTTAACATCTGAAATTCATGCTCCCTTTTTTTTTTTTTTAACATAAATATGGATTTACAAGCCTAATTATCAGAAATTGAGAATTGAGAGCTTGGTCTGGAAAAAAAATTGCACACTTAATTTCTTTATTCATTGATCTCTTCCTCATCATCTTCAAACGCTTCCTCTCCATCATTAGCTGTTGCTTCTTGATATTGCTGATACTCTGAAACCAGGTCATTCATGTTGCTTTCTGCTTCTGTAAATTCCATTTCATCCATTCCCTCTCCTGTGAACCAGTGGAGGAAGGCCTTTCTCCTGAACATGGCCGAAAACTGCTCCGAGATCCTTTTGAAGAGCTCTTGAATAGCAGTGCTGTTGCCAATGAACGTGGAAGCCATCTTGAGGCCACGGGGAGGTATGTCACACACTGCCACCTTGACATTGTTTGGGATCCACTCCACAAAGTAACTGCTGTTCTTGTTCTGGATGGCCAACATCTGTTCATCAACCTCCTTCATCGACATGGGACCACGGAAGACGGTAGCCACTGTCAAATATCGGCCATGCCTTGGGTCACAGGCTGCCATCATGTTTTTGGCATCAAACATCTGCTGGGTGAGCTCTGGAACAGTGAGTGCTCGGTACTGTTGGCTGCCTCGGGCTGTCAAAGGAGCGAAGCCTGGCATGAAGAAGTGAAGGCGTGGGAAGGGGACCATATTCACTGCCAGCTTCCGGAGGTCAGCGTTTAGTTGGCCTGGAAAACGCAGCGATGTAGTCACCCCGCTCATGGTGGCAGAAACCAAGTGGTTTAAATCACCATATGTTGGAGTGGTGAGCTTCAGGGTGCGGAAGCAAATGTCATACAAAGCTTCATTGTCGATGCAGTAGGTTTCATCTGTATTTTCAACCAGCTGGTGGACTGAAAGCGTAGCGTTATAAGGCTCCACCACTGTATCAGAAACCTTTGGAGAGGGCATGACACTAAAGGTATTCATTATCCTGTCCGGATATTCCTCTCGTATCTTGCTGATGAGTAGGGTTCCCATGCCAGATCCTGTCCCTCCTCCCAGGGAATGAGTGAGCTGAAATCCTTGCAAGCAATCACAGTGTTCACACTCTTTTCTTACTACATCAAGTACAGAGTCGACCAACTCTGCCCCTTCTGTGTAGTGTCCTTTAGCCCAGTTGTTTCCGGCACCAGTTTGTCCTAAAATAACATACGACAGGAAAAAAAACCCATAAAATTATTGGTAAGGTTTGATATTTGTATGCTGGATGGATTAATATCTGTAACAAAAGCTGCTATAAATCTGTCAGGTAGATAACTGTGGTCTTCAGTTTTGCCTACTCTCATATATATATAAATATAATATTATATTATTACTGGAAGTATCAACATAAATTTTTTAGTATCTGGTAGTTTTCATTTATGTCTTTGGGCATTTTTTTTTCTTTTTTGGCATTTTACCTTCCATAAATGCAAAGGTAGCTTTGACTCCTTCTTTTGAAAGCTTTCACACTTCCAATCCTGATTTTTCTGTAAACACAAGATGACTCTTTAGTATTAAAGAACCTCCTGTCTATAAGGACCATGATGCATACAAATCTAAACCACAGATATATATTTCTAAATTAAAGGTTCTTGGACTGTTCTACAAGGCACAGAAGCAAACACTGTCATTCAAGAATAAAGCTGGGCCTCACAAGTCCTATTTAATTTGTTATATCAGGAACTTTTAAGCTTTTTTAATTTCATGAATGAAAATACTGATCAAAAGAAGCTTCAAGACCATTACTTCAAAAACGTGGAAGTTAATTGCCTTTTAGGTTTTACTGGTTTCCCTACAAACTCACTGTTCTTCAGGATGTGCAAAGCAACTTGCAAAATTGGATGGCTGATGTTTCATCAATCTCTTCTTTTCTTCCACAAGGCTATTTTCCTTTTGTGTGCCACTCAGTTTATTAAGATGAACAGTCCAGATCATTTGCTATGCCACCATTTTGTTATTACTTAGATAACAAAGAGGATTAAACAGGGGATCAGTTTTTTAACATTCCTGTTCCTCACAGTGACTACTATATACATACATTGTGCCTCTGAACTCACTCAGTGTACTCCTGTGAGTGGTATTCAGGAAGAGCAGTAGTTTCAGAATTAAGTGTACAGCTGACAAATCCTGAGTTGTTCTCCAAGACCTTCTCCTCCCTTCCTCTTACCATGTCTCATTTCAATTCCCAGTGCACTGTGTTGGTGCCAAACATATCAACCAGGGAAACTGCTGGCTGGGATATTTTTTAAATATTATGCACTTTATTTTCACTGCATAAATGCTTGGTTTCCTCATGATGTATTTGGTTAGTTAATGCATTGTTCTATATGCTGCTATATTTTTCACTCTTTGAGCCCAGGGAGCTCACCACTTCCTGTCCAGCTGGGCAAAGCACATAGTAATATCCTTCCAGAATTAAATATGTTTGTAACCATCTGCAGTCTGCTTGAGCAGATCCCCTACTACAGATAGGGCAGCATGTCAGGATGCACACAAACAAACAGACATCACTCCAAAATGCAGAATTTAGCTCTGTTAGGATCCTTCTGAGTTTAGGACTTTATCTTATAGGTTGCCCCTTGTGTAAACAACGTGTTGTTCTTCCTCAGTGGGCAGTGAGATAAGAAGTAGGGAATAGGAACAAAACACAAGGTAAGAGGAGAATGGCAATTACTCTAACAAATGTGAAAATTTTATTTTCATGGGGGAAAAAAAAATCAGTAAAAACTGATTTTACTTGCTTTTGCTTTGTTTGCAGATTAAGTTTGCAAAATTTAGAAGGTAGCATGACTAACGCAGAGGTGGACATATCCTCCTTTGGGCCCTCCAGTGTACTAGACTCCCTCAGCCTTACTCTGCATCACACAAATTCCAGGATGCCCACACAACTCCAGCCATACCAACTCTCTCTATTGCACTATCACAACCTCTGTATCTAAACTGTACCAGTGGCTGCCAACACCAAAACTAATGGCTTCCCTCCAGCCCTCTATTGGCTACTACTGTGATAACACTGCACTTCTTCCACTAGTCAGTCATGTGCCTAGGGTCTCCGACATTTTCATTGGAAATTTTCTGCTGTTTATACCCAGTAATCTTGTATTTCCAGCACTGTAAGACCATCACTACCACCACATGCAACATGTAAAATAAGCCCTGGAAGCTCCATGACAATACAGTGCGGTCTGGAGGTGCCAAGACTGCCACACACCTGGAAATCCTGACTCCTATCCTGCGAAACTCTACTGGATGGCCTCCACTTATCAGGTGTCCACCTACCTGACCTCTGAAAATCCTAAGCAAACACAAAAATTATGAAGTTTCACCAGGACTAAATTCTCTAGGTGGAAAACGAGCCTGTGTCCACAAAATTCGGGACTTGGCAAACCTTTTGCCAGTCTTGGAAGCTCTGCGTTGTACGCAGCCCGTCTCTAGCATACTGCCTCTGTCATTTCTCACTGTACGTTTGCCAGGATCTAAAGAAGTCTACACGAAGCAACCCCACAACTTATCTGCACTCTTGGCACTTCCAGATCCTTCTATCACTTTCTTTTTACAGCACACTGTAGGGTTATCAAAGACATTCAGGTTGAGCTGCACATGCAGAGAAGCCATTTGTGAATAGTCAATATATTTTTTAATCCCTAAAATGACAACTGTTTTCTGCAATCTTCTCTCACTCCTTTCCTCTCTTCACAGCTTCAAATAGAAGACAAACCTGGTAAGAAAGGGCAGTAGTTTGTATACTAATGCTTAGAAGCCTATTGTGAACAGCCTTGCTGCAGAACTTGTCTGTGACTGCCTGACAGCCATTTTGTGTTTGCTCCCACCAGTTCATACAATTTAAATTGAAGTGGTATCTATGTAGCAAATCTAGCAAGGGTGTACACAAAAAAGAAAGACAAATGCAAAAACGTACAAATGAAAACTGGTTAACGGGAAGAGATACATCAAAGTTCAGAGCAGTTCTTGGTGGGCAACTGTATGCTGTAAGAAGGCCAGGAGACCTGCCGGCTCATACAGCAAGATCGTTCCACTGTGCTTCTTCACGTTCAGATCACTACCTTGTCAACACAAGCATTAAAGTATAAGGATTGTTTTGTATCCATCTCAAATCTCCTGCTGGTCTGAGATAAATTCCCGTATCTGGAATATGTGATCATGTACTCAGTATACCTGCATGAAATCCTGACTGACGGTCCATGGTTACTTGCAGAGGTGGAAAACATCTCCATCAGAATGAACCCTAACAGCCTGGGGTACAGCAAGTGTGGGACTGCCAGCTTCTGCCACAAAATCCTTTGTGGGCCCAGGCCAGATTTTTAAAAGAGAAAACAAAATGCTTTGTTGGCTTTTGACACAGAAGATCATTACTTCAGCGCTCAGCCATTCTACATTATTCAGCAGGTTGGGAGGACAGTGCCTGATGCTGGCAGGGGCCTCTGTCAGATACGAGTTGATCACATGCTGTTGGTTCATTGTTATCTTGGCAGGAAGGGAGTACAGTTAACAGGACTATTGTTGAAGACATTCTGAATTGATTTTGCTCTGGTTTTACTGGTGGGGTGCCAAACTGCAAAGCTCCAGTTCAGGTATTTCCATAGGTCAGGTGAATTCACTTTCAGAGGGCTTATGTGGTCCATGCAGGGGAAAGGGAATGAAAGGAGAAACCTGAATATAGAAACATACTTCATAAAGCTGACTATGTTTATGGCTTTTCTCCCTAAGCTTACTTCTACATGTTGTAACAGAGATCCTTTGGAAGAGACCCTTAACATCCCTGCCATGGAATTTACAGGAGAACAACAGGCGATAGCATTAAAAGTTTTGAGTCAAAGACTTAAAGGAACTCTGCATGGCTTCTTTACTTCCCACCTCACCAGCAACAACCTAGGCTTAAGTTTGTTTTATACCACCCAAATAATGTTTATCTTTTCTCTGTCCGTCCTTGGCATTGTTCCTTCCTTATGTTGACATGATATACCAAACTAAGTTCCAACCTAAGCTTGCCTTGTCAGAAGGAAATGTTTGTGGCTAGTGCAGACTTGGAAACCAAAAGGACACGAGAGTTCTCATGGTAGCTTTCATTCAGACTTCCCGTTTCAGAAATATGCCGTTTCTCCTTTAGTGTAAAGGAACTGATAATGCCTCTGTACTTCATAAGGCTGCTCAGAAAGGGTAATATGCATTTTTAAGCTTAGATGGAAAGTACCACAGAATTCCAAAGCAGAACAGTAAAGGCAAAACCAACCCTCTGCAAGAACACTGCAAAACCAGTTCTACACATACTCTCAGACTGCTTCTCATTATGCTGGAAAATAAACCAGTAATGACAGTGTTTTCCATGTTACAGTTGGTCTTCTTCCACTATTACTATACTGTAAGGATCTACTGAAAAAGTTTAATTACACAGCCTAAAAACAATTCAGTGCTCAAGCATTTAATAAGAATTCAAGTGAAGAGTAGTCCAGTTGGTTTGTGGTTGAGGTTTTCCCTCGCCCCTCCATTTTTCTGCAGAATTTCCATACATTTTGTTGTAAAGAAGTGGCCTCAGGATTTCTCTGGAGTTCACATATATGGAAAGCAAATGTACTTTATCTGAATACCATAGGAAACTCTCAGCAGTTTGCTAATTGAAGGAATGATTTAACAGAAGAATGACTTTTTCAGTTAACGGGATCTCTTGACTGACTTACAGATAATTGCAATCGCATTGTTAGCTTATTAGGATTTATCAGTAGGATCACTTTGGAATAAAGAGATTAAATGCTTTTTGACCATTCACTTGCTAATCAAACCGCTGCTTTGTTTTTTACAAAAAAGAGCTCTGTTTTTAAAATGTAACATCCACATACCAAAGATGAAATTATCGGGCCGAAAGAGCTGACCAAAAAGACCGGATCGCACACTATCCATGGTTCCCGGCTCCAAGTCCACCAAGACTGCTCTCGGTACAAATTTCTGGGCTGCAATAAAAAGCAAGCATGCCCTTAATGCTCTGACAGAGTTATAGCCCTTAATACAGAAATATGTCTCATACTGTTACTCTAATACATAGTTCATACATATACAAGTACTTCCTGTACAGAAAGTCATGGTGGTGAAAAACCCAGCACTCTAGCAACAAATCAATACAGCTTGAAAAACAGAGCTGACATCTTTTGGGTTCTATACATGGTATATAACATTCTGTAAGATCTTTATTAGCAACAGATATGAGGGAGGGAAGTTTCTGATTAGAAAAAATAGTTTACGTGTTCTTTATAACAGAGTAGGTGAATAACGGGGGGTGAAGTGTTTATGTTCAAATGATCCTAATACATCTCACAAACTTTAATGTTTGAAGGATTCTCATCCACTGAAAGAGCTACTTGGTGTACATGGTAAACAGTGTATCTACCACAAAGCACAAAATAAAAAATCCGTATCAAATTGAAGTTGTTCAAGCAAACTCAGTTAAATAATATGAATTAACCCAAGCTGGACAAAAGATGAAACATTCACACTTGCAGGTTCGCGTGAACAGACCAAAGGACTCAAGATCTCCATTTTACACTGTTAACACCTTCCAACACCAGACTGACTCAGGGGATTTGGACACCTCTGGCATCCCATTAATGAGTTACTGTTCAGTTCTCTATTACCTACGGCCCAACCCTCTCATTCATGAAATTAGAGAGAGAGTACTACAGATGCAGGCTCATATAACCAACCGTTTCATTTGAGGTAATTGACAAGATGCATCTGATGAAGTAATCATGTGTTAGAAGAGCAAACCGTTGTGCTAAATAAAAAACATCCAGACCCTAAGGATAGTCCCTTGGGCCACTTCTCTCTGTCTGCGGAGATAACACCCAATTATCTTAACACTTTGTAAGAAAGTAGATAGTATTTTCTGCGTGTAGTGGGTTGAGCCGGGCACAGCTAGGGGACCTAATGGAATGCGAGGAAGGCGGACAGATGTGCAATTGTCTTCCAGACTCCGGTGCCCCTTCCCACGGAGTCTCCTGTCCCACTCCCCTCCCCGTCCCGCACTTACAAGATGATTCATTATAGTAGACATTGATCCTTTCCAGCTGCAGCGCTGAGTCACCGACATAGCCTCCGGCTGGGTCAATGCCATGCTCATCACTTATTACTTCCCAAAACTAAGGGAGGAAAAGCGAGAAGCGGGTTGGGAACTCCCCCGCGGAGCGCTGGGGGCCCTGCCCACGCTCCCGGGCGTGCGCCGGCCCCGCGGCAGCTGCCGGATTCCAGGCGTGCCGCCGCCCCTCCCTGCCCGCGCCGCCAGCGGAGCTGGGCAGGCACCAGGATTCAATCAACGAGCAGGGGCGGCCGCCCCGCTCCCCGCCGCGGGCTGCGCCGCCTCAGCGCTCCCAGGCGCTCGGGCTGTGTCACCGCCCCCCGCTCCTAAACCCGCCTGGACCGGTTTCAACGCAAAAATAATTTAAAAAAAATAATTTTTAAAAGAGGTCCCGTCTGGTTTGGGTACTTCCCAAAGCCTTTTATGGTCACGGGGAGCGGTGCGATGCGCGGTGCCCCGGCGCGCCCGGCGCCGTCGCAGGCGGCTCGCTCGCGGTGCACGGGCGGCCGGAGGGGCGGGGCGGGCGGCACAGTGCCTAGCCCAGCCCAGCCCAAGCCCGGGGGTCCCACAGCCCGAGGAACAACGGGCGCGTCCCCCGGGCGCTCATAGGCTCCCGCCAGCGGCGGGCAACCAGCCGCTCCCTTCAAGCTCACCTATGGTTCCCGATTGAGTTTCCACCACTGTCCCGCCTGGATGTTGCACGATCCCCCTCCATGGCTGTGCCCCCAGCTCTCCAGCCGTGCTCCGCTGATCCCGCCGCCCAGCCCGGCAGTGCGCGGTGCCGGCCACGGGCGGTGCTTTATGGTCCCGCACCCCCCGCCGCTCTCCCAGCGGCCGCCCCGGCCGGAAACCGCCCTCGCCCCGCGCCGCGGACAGCGACAGGGGCGGCGACGCCACTCCCCGGGTGACACCAACCGCTCGCGTTGTCCTCGTCGGCATTGGGGGTCCCGGGGGGTCCTCTTGCTGTTCACCCAAACCCAGTTCGGCAAACGTGGGTCCGGCATCCTCACCTCCCCCCTCGGGAGCCCTGCCCTGCAGGCGGACATCGCCGCCTTCTCCGGTCGTTCCTTGGGCAGATCGCAGCCTTCGCTGATGGGGCAGCGTCCAAAGGAGTGGGTAGCCCTTCTCTTTGCCTTGCCAAGGACCATCTTCTTTGCAGCGCTCTTTTCCGACTTGGTTTTGCCAACAAGATAAGCTGCTACTGAAAATTCTAACTGGGATGACAAGCAGTCTCTGCAGAGCAACTTTGCTGAAAGCTTGTGTCATCACAATGCATGCCCTGGGATATGCATGGTTTAAATAGCTTCATTTTTAGTGAAAAAGAAGATTTTCTTTCCCCTCCAGAGAGGAAACAAGTTCCCACAGTTGCTGAATCTGCTTTATGATCCCTTTGTGTAAATGTTGCATGGTTTCCCAGGTAAAGGATGCCTGCTTTGATGCCAGAGTGACTCTTCCATGGGATGCCATTGTCTGCATAGCCTATTGCAGTATATAGCCCTGGTGGGAGGCATTCATCTGTCCATTTACATCTTTACTGCCTGACCTAGTCTCTGCTGTTGTGCAAGAGCAGTCCTTAGGCCAGAGTTATAGAACCTCCTTATCTACATGATCAAAGGTGGCCCAGCTGGGATCTTTTGGAGAACAATCTTGAGTACTCTTTATAACTTGAACACAGTCAAGCTAGCCCCCACCAAACAATATATAACCTCCAAATAACCCCAAATCTGCATTTTCGGAGGCACTTCCTACCTGTCTGCCCTTATGTTGGTGTGACATGACCAATGTCAACTAGACTGTGTGCTCTGGGCTCCAACCTTGCCTTTCCATAAATGTCTTTCAGCAGGGCTAGCAGCTTCTAGCAAATTACCTCTGAGTAGCCCGCAACCATCATGCTAGGCTGAGTCAAATGGCTTTTTGACATCAGCAAAGCAAGCTGGAGGATCAGCACATTTGCCTTGCAGAGGACTGGACACTATGTACCTTCTTCTCTGCTGAACTGTCCTTCTCTGTGTGATCTGCATTTTTGGAAGAGATCCATGAACAAGTCATTATTCAGCGGCCTGATTAGTGAGATTGTCTTGGACTTTGCCTGAATCTGTATGTTTGTCCTTGAATATGCCTTCCAGGCCTGGCTTTCCCTATGTTTTGCAAATCCTCCCATTTACTGTTTGTACTTGCCATCAACTCTCCTGTTGCAATCATTTCTGCTGGTATGCCAGTTTTTAAAATTCAGTTGTTTCCCAGATCTGGCTAGTGGTAAGGCTGAGCGTGTGTTCCCAACAGGCACATGCACATACACACACAGCTCCTCACACACACATACACATGCATACATGGCTGTACACGCTGACTGACACAGGCAGAAAACACAGCACTCATACAAATACAAACAGCACTCACGGCCTCATCCTGTTCCCCTCTCTGGCTGATCAGGACAGAAGCCCATTAATGGAAAATAAATATGTATTTGTATATATCTATACAATATGGATCCCTTCAGTAGCTGGTCTTAGACACTCTTCTTATTCAGTATCTAACCCCTGGATCCCAAGTCTTCCCGGTTGCTGGCACCTGGAAATGTTATCCCAGAGGTCCACAGTTCCATTCCAGTTGCTGGTATTCAGACCTAAAGACATGCACAACAAACTGTGGCTCCCTTCTCCAGTAGCTGGTCTTAGGACACTCAACCTGTTCAGTGACTGACCTCTGGATACTCAGTTATGTCACACAGAGACACAAACAGGCAAATAAGTTTCTTGGGTGGTCCAGACTTGTGACCTTACCAGTAGCTGACCCCACCACAGTCCCCCAGTAGGTGGTTTGGACCCCCTTGTCTCTCCAGTAGCCTCCTTACAGATCCTCTGGTCTCTTCAGTATCTTTCCTGGACTTATGGCTGCTCCAAAACTTGACTCCCACCTAGGCTGGCTTGGTGTTTACTAGTAACCACTCACCGATGAAGAGATGCGTATAATGTGTATGCACTCTGGTCTCTCCAGTTACTTCATGAAAGATGCAAAAGCCCCTGTGACTTGTGGCCCCCTCCTCTAATTGCTGACACTCAGACTACCATGCACACACATACACATGGAATATAGATGCCACTTTCACCCAGAAAAACAACTAAAATATATTTTAATAAAACAAAATAGACTGAGGTGATCAGGTGCAAGGCATAGCCAGACAAGCATCCTGACCTAACCAGGTCATTTTAGCCCTATATCCTTTTATTTTTCTATATCAAACCACCTTTACCACCCCTTTTCCCCACCTTTCATTCCTCCTCTAAACATCCCATAAGTCATCTTGTACAATCCCAAAGGTGCTCTTCCCCTCCTTCTCCTAAATATTCCCATACCATCGCAGACAGTAACTCCTGTCTATACAGTGATCCATGGTTGCACTGCCGCTTCCTATCATCTTAGAAAGGTTTGTCTACTGTTTGGGAGCAGCAGTTGGTTAAACACCATTTGGAGGCCAAAACTTCAGCCAGTTTCCCACACAAAGAAAGTAACCCACTGTAGTATGAGTAAGACTGTAGAACCATGTGGGTGATGAAGGTGAGCAACAGTTTACCCAACAAATTTGCATCTCACCTATACAAATTTTATAGTTACATAAAACAACTTCTAATTTTCAGTCAGACCTGAATGAACTTGCAGCTTCTCCATGTTTTACTGCTAGTAATCTGAAAGAAGCAACGTTTGTTGGTCATTGAATGTAAATATGCCTTCAAATCCTTTTCATCTCTGCTTGTGTTTACGCAGTAGTTTAGCTGACTTAGAAGGTGGAGGTGCCATTATAACCTCTGTCCTTCTCCTGCACATTCTCCTTAATTCTCCACAGACTTGACCTAGGATTTTAAAGGCACTTAGGTCTTTCAAAATCCTACTATGTACCTAACTGCTATGGATTACTTCTGGATGTATTTTAAAACACCACTAAACACCTCTTGGAAATGTAAGGCACCTAAATATCCTTAAAGATTTCTCTCTAGGTGCTTCATCTGAGTCCATAAGATTCATTCTATAAATAGACTAATGTAGAAACACACTGTTGATTCGGTACAATGGATTTTCACTTGTTATATTTGGCTCTCAGATACCTATAATATATATAGACCTCTAACCTTTATAACTCATAGTACTTTTTTACTTCCCACTCACTTCATGGGTTAATTTAATACATAAAGTATGGCTTTTTTCACCATGCACAAAATAGGAAGAGAGTTTTTTTAAGATTTCACTTGCAGATTTACTCTCTTCATTGTTTTTCCTTTTTTACTTCTTTTTGCAATTTTCACTTTGCTTCTGTTGTTAAAAAAATCAATTCATGTATTTAACCAGAAAAATTGGTAGAATGTCACAATAGCTACAAACTATCAGCTCAAGCTTGCAAACTCGTGCTCCAGACAACCTCTTGAACAATCGGTTTACATCACTTATATTCTCAAGGCTAAATACTGGAAGAGGTAAATTTTTGCATTTTAGGGACTGGCATGACCATTTACGATAGACAGGACATGGATTAGGAAGATCTGGCTGCTAGGCCAAATCTGGTTTAGTCTGCCATTTCTAAGAGGGAAAAGCATTTCCACTGGACAACTCTTTGGTGCTTCAATGTGAGGGACAGACTCCATGTGATTCTTTTTTCCTGTTAGTCAGAACTAGCAATGTATCAGAGAGTAACAGCAGATGAAATACTCAGATTGCTCTTGTGCCAGACCCAGCAGCCTTGAAACAGCTGTGTACATTCACAGTCAAGACCAATTGATGGGGCCACGTGGGGCTGCAGAGCTTTCAGTGTTCTTTCTTCAGCCTTTCTCACGTACTCATTGCTCATGCACAGGCTAAAGAGAAATGGATTCCTACAAGACGAGGAACTTCACAAGGCAGGACAAAATGTATGAAATGCCCATGCTCCAGAGTAAAATGATTTTCCAGTAACAGCAGCTCAAGCAACAGTCATGTCCCACAAAGTCACATGGAAATTTGCTCTAATGCCCTGGAAAAAACCCAGCAAACTTCTTCTCTATTTAGCTAGTCATATGATATGATTGTTAAGCTGCTTCCTGCTTTTCAGGAAACACATTTGTGTTTATATCACTGTTGTTGCTAGGACTATTTCTATTTACCGCAGTTTTTAAGGACTAGAGAGAAATTCATGTCATAGCAGAACAGCTAACATGTTAGCTACTCTTTTCTTTTTTCAGAATGATAAATGTGCTGTATTTTGATACTTAAGAATATCAACAAGGGTCTGTCCAGTGATACAAAGCTTGTTATCACTTTCATTAAATACTAAAGTAATAAATATCATCCACATGGTGGATTTACTCTGACAGCTTGTAGCAGGCTAGGAAATGCTACTAACTCCATGGTTACTCTTAGGAGGAAGGTCCAAAGATCAGTCTAGTTCCTGTCTTTCCTTTTTAGTCTGAAGATTTTCATGCAAGTTAAAAAAGGAAAAAAAATCTTAAGCCATTTTGGCTTTGGTTTTTTTGGTATTCTTTTGGCGTTTTGGTTGGTTGGTTGGTTTTCGAGGTGTGTGTTTTGTTTTGGAATTTTTTTGGTCGGTTGTTTGGGGTTTTATTTGGAGTTTAGGGTTTATTTAATTTTTTTTTCCTGACTTCCTGAGAAAACCGAACATGGAAAGTCATGCTCCTGTTCAAGTGTGTATCCATGTATCTCCACCACCACCACCTCTTTTTCCATCAGCCTCTTATGACAAAACCTGCAAGAAACACGTGAGTTCCAGAGATATTGCAGCTGCAGATGAATCTAGAAACAGCTCAAGAACCCAACAAAAACCTTTAAAAGGGGAAGGGAGACAACAAGACACATACAGAGAAGTCTAATAAGGCGAACACCAGCATACACTTTTAGCACAGGTGTTTTGCACTTATATTTTGCCTAGAAAAAACATTATATTACATATGGTCCTCAAACAGTTTCTTGCTTTGTCATCCCCGCTGCCCATTAAAGTTGTTGCTGTGGGAGCTGTGATGTCACTAATTGCCACCTATGCTCAAACACAGTACTCAGAGGATTGTTTTAATGCTGCTAGTCATCTAGCTGCTATACAACTGTAGCTGTCAGTGGAGATACTGCTAGTGTTTGTGTTTTAGCCCACAAGATGTGGCCAGAACTTTTAATGTTAAAGCAAAGGTCACTACATCAAGTCAGGGGTAAGTATGTTTTGGTGCAAAGTCTGAGAGACTATGTATGAAGTGACACTGGAGGAATTCCACCATCTTGGCCAAAGGAATTTCTAGCTGTATTTTTATACACTTTTATCACTAGTTGACAAGATGAATGGAAAACACTTTAACTCGAACCCTGAATATTAATGTGCTTGAGTTCAGGTGCTTTTGCACTGTCCAGCACTTACTATCTTTTGATTTTTAACACATTTTTCGTCCTTTGGAAACAAGTATTTTCTTCCAGCCCTCTGTTTCTCCCTATGCTTAGCCTCAGTAATTGCTAACAATTACTCATCCAGGACTTTTTGCAGAGTTGGTCATAGTGATTTTTATGCAACAGCTGTAGCACCTGGAGAACAGGGAAGCATGTACTTGCCTGTTTTGTCAGGCAGAATGTGTGTTTGATGTGGCTGTGTTTTTAACCTACATTCTAATAGGTCACTTAGCTACATAAACAAACAGAGCCAGAGAATGGGCTGCACCGTGTGTTCAACAGAGTTAGTAAAGTAGCCAGGTTAGTGTTTTCTCACTGCTACAACCAAGAGTATGGTAATACAAAATTAGGGCAGGAATTTATCTACATTCAACTCTCCAGCCTCTCTGCACATCAAAGATTTTGGGGAACTGAACTATTTGGAGGACAGAGTGAAAACATACTTCAGCTGGAATGTATACACTCCATTATCTGTATCATGGGGTGAGTGAGTGATACAACTGTAAGAGGACAACAAATCTGAGATACAGATTACTTGCTTTTGGAGTTCAGTCAGCTCTGAATAGACGCCAGTACAATGCAGAATTTACCTATGAAGTTCTGGGTTTTGAGTGTGGGAGATATCAGAACGAGGACAAAAAGATCTATTTACCAGAAGTCATGCTGAAGACTATCAGGAGAAAATGCATTTTTTGACCAGATGAGTACATTGACAGCAGCTGGTCTTGATTAAAAGGAAGATCCATCTAATATAGAATTTCATCTCTGACAGTAGTCAGTGGAGGCTGCTAGGGAAAGAATATGGTAATTCTTCCCCAAAAACACCCTTCTACATCTGGCAATCAGTGGTTAAGCCTTTGTTGAACCAAAAGATGGATCTGGACCATCATATTTAATAGTCCTTTTGAAGCATCCTTTAAGTTATGTAATTGCTTTTTTAACCCAGTTACACTTTCAACCTCCAAAATGTCCTATGGCATTGCCTGCCGTCCACAACTGAATTTCATTCTGTGAAAAAGTAGTTCTTTCTGTTGTAAAGCTGATGCCTTAAATTGATGAGGAACAGAGACTACCAGTTCCTCATGACCATTGTAGTTGTGTGTAAGGTGAAGGTTTTAGTATTTGTTTTGTTCTTTATTTCCCCTATCTGTCCAAGGTTTTCTGAGCTGAAAGTATTACACTAATTAAGCTAATTAGTCTCCCTATGTTTGAGGGTGACACTGAACTCCTGTGATAGTCCTTGCTTATCACCCACTCTTCTTTATGTTTACTAGCTCTACTGCAGTGTCTAGGGAACTGAAGTAACAGTATTTAAATCATGGCCATTGTTTTATGCTTCCTGCCCTTTATTTTCTAATAAGTCTTACAGTTGTGTTTGCCCTCTTGGTTGCTGCTGAGCTTTTTCCTTCATTGAACTATTCACACTACTTCTAAGATGTCTTTTGATTAATTTTGAATTAAGCAGAGCAGGTCCAAGCGCAACCAGTGGAGCTCATCTAGACTTTTCTTGTATTTTGTTGCTAAAGCACCTGCATCTTATTCCATCCCACTGAGTCTCCTTAAGACTCTTGAGTAAAACACCTTGCAACAGGGATGTGTACTGCAACAGGTAGGAGGGGAAGGGGGAAAGGTAGGTGTGGGTTTTATTGTACAAACTTAACTTTTCATTATTTTTTTCTCTGAGAAAGAAGACAAAACAATTGACCTCTAAGACAAAGGGCTGGAGTCCTGTTTAGACTGCAAGTTATTTGACACTTACTAAGCAAAGCATATATTTGAGATGAAATCTGTAGCTTTCCAAGTAAAAGTGATTCATCTCACTGTGAGAAGCACTTCTTCTGTAAGAGTAGGTTTGCAGCTAAAATCAGTTATAAATTGCTCTGGTCAGGTCTTGGGTTTCACAGGTTAGTCACAGTTTTCTTCCTTACCCTTTTTCTCAGGAGGTGAGTGGCTCCTGGCTGCCACCTTTCCCTCACCAGCAGAGATCCTAGTCATCTGTCACACTTGTCCAACCCACATCAACATACTGCTTCTAGCCTGCTTCACAAATGATTCTCTCAGATTACATTTGTAAGGAGAAGAGCACCATTCCTCACAAGTCCACATGCCCCAGGACAAACAGCACAAGCTACTACTGGACAAAGCCTGGCTTATTTTTAACAGCACAGTCCCCAGCACTGTCAGAGGTGGGTGGGTAGAGCCATTGAAGGAATGTGTTGGTACTAAATGCACAAAAGCAGCTGAACCATCCCTCTCTGAGCAGGGTACTCCAAGAGCTGTGGATTGGGAATTAGGAGGGGAAGTCAACATTCACACACAGAGAGCTGAATATTATTTTTCTTAGAAAAACACTCTGCAGCAGTGAGACAGAGGGTGTACACCCCTTTCTGTGGACTGCAGCCTGTCAGCAGCATTACCATATTCATGACTTAAAGGCTTGTGAATGCTAAGAATGTAAGAGGTCAGTTTGGCCCACGGCCAGGACACAACCCTCTGCCTGGTGAATAATGTGCTTCATAGTCCCTTTGTTGAACAGAGCGCCAGAATGCAGGAGTATAGGGGGTTACAATATACATTGGCTGCACAATTGAATGCCACTGCTTCGTGGGAAGGGCATGGAGACAGTTGTTGCCTGTGCATGTAAGATTTGCAGAGAGATACATCTCTGTTGAGCAAAATTATTTCACTGTGGTGTCCTGACTTGGTGCTGAATAGGGACTTTATGTCACATGTGGCCTGTATGATCCGTCAGGAAGAGGGCACAGCTCTAAGTAATCAGAAGCTTTTTATCTCAGGACAGCAGCTTGGTAAGTATTGGAAGACAGTTATGCTAAAAGTGCTGCATAAAAAAAGGGGCTGATTCTTTCTATGTAAAAAGACTTGATATGAACTACAGCTAGAGCAAGACAGATAGAAATGTTTTTCTAAAAAACTTATATTTGCTTAAACACCTATCCACTCCCTCATGCCCACCCCCACCCCTTCTCTTCTCAGTCGTGAAGTATTTTTAGCTTGAATGTGCCCAGAAGGAATCTTCTGGAAGGCCACAAGAGAAACAACATAACAGGTTGCATGTGTAAAGGGGTCACCAGAGCAAGGTATAGAAAAATAGCTGAAGGAACTGAGTCCTTGAAGCTGGTGACATAGAGGTAATGACATCAGACACAGAGAAAAATAGAATGTAGCAGCTGGAATAAATGGCAAAACCAAACAAAAAACCCCGAAAACCAACTCAATAACCCCTTGGAGAGGTAGAAGTCAGAGAAACAAAAGTTATTTTTATCTGTTAGGTTGCTACTGCCTTTAACCACTGCTGATGCTGCTAGTGACAAGACCTACTTTGTTTTCACTGATCACAGCTCTTGGGAAAACTGAATCATGGTACCATGTCAGGGCCAGATAAGACCAGAAGAAATGGAGAGGATTGTTTACTAAATTCAGTGGTCACAAAGGTGAAACTGTTAGAAACTGTACTTTTCTTATGTAGATGAAATACTGATCCTAATGTAGTTTGCAGAAAGTGTTTATGATAAGGAGGAAAACCATCTTGATCATCCCATCCAGAGATCAAATGGCTTTTCTGGGAGACTGGAATAGCTAGCTATTTGCAGCAACTATTTAGTACTTTCTGATTTCAGATGAAATGGATTTATTGTTGAATAATCAGTTGTCTCTGAAAACACATCAGTTATTCTGGAAGGTAGTGACTTCTATTTGGAAAGCTTGTTCACTTGGGGAGTTGCATGCAAATTAGACCAATACTCTGCAACTGTCTGAGGTAGCTTTGCTAGGGAACTTCTCTAAGTGGGCAAGAAAGCAGGAAAGCTGCAGCTGAGAGAGCATATTTTGTACAGGAATCTAAAATTATGGCATTTGTAATTTAGCTTCTCAGGAAGAAAATAGAGATTACCATAGACATCAGTTTGACTAGCTCAATAATAAATCAGTGGTCCTTACACCTAAATAAGATTGTTTATTGTATTTTTTTTTACATTCTCTCCTTATTTTTGAGATGGGAGAAGAGCGTTTGAAAACACTACTTAATAAAGAGCAGCAGCAAACCAAGCCACATACTTATGCAAGGGAAGACACTTTGTAATTAGAAGTGCTTTTAACGTAAAAGATTATGGACTTCATAATGTAATTAAAAAGTATGTCAGAAATAATTATACATATACTTCAGACTTTAAAGGACTTCTTAGATGTCTGAGATTTCTCTAGGTCTATAACAGACAGACTATCCACATCATTAAACTATTGTTTTCTTAAATAGAATTGCTGTCTGAGGATGTAAGCTTTTTCTTTCTTTTTTTTTAACACACGACAGAATTACAAACAACCTGTGACAATAGTTACATTACTTAAAAAAAACCAAACCTAATCTATATGTAATGTATGCTAATTATTGAAGCAGACTTTTTACAAAACTAATGATCAATTAACATTTTATGTTGGAACTGCATAGAATGTATTATCCTGATTCTGGAGTCTATTAAGACATATTTCTTTTCTAGTGTTCCATTTCATTAGTTGCTTTATGAAACAACTAAGAGCACTGTTTCAAAGTTCTTTTTCAAGTGATAATTGATACTTATTAATAAATATTCCTCACCAAGAACACATTAGGAGTTGGGCCTACTATGAATGATTTAGACTGATGGATGACCTTAAAAAATCCATGCTTGAGCATGAGGTTAATAAACTGAAAATATTAACCTTGTCCTGTGTATGACTGGATTTTTTTTCTGCAAACATTGCTGTGAAAACCCATTCAGAAAACACTCCACTCCAAAAGATTTGCTTCCAATTTTACTGGTCACTGATAGCACAGATAGCTTGGGTTTTTTGCTTATTCTTACATCTGGAGTGATGTGCTTGTGGTATGTTAAACTTGTCTGTCTGCCAGGCACCTACCAGCTGATCTCTCACTTTATCCCCTGAACAGGAAATGGGGAGAAAACAAGATGAAAAAGTTTGTGGGTCCAGATAAAGACAGGGAGATCCCTCGCCAATCGCTGACACCAGCAAAACAGACACAACTCAGGGAAGATTCATTTATTTTCAACTAGAAATAGAGTAGGATGGTGAGAAAGAACGACAAAACTAAAAACACCTTCCCCACCCTCCACTCTCTTCCCAAGCCCAACTTCACTCCTTCATTCCCAACTCTTCCACCTCCTCTCCCTGTTCGTGCACACTGGGGGTCATGGTCAGCCCGCAACAGTTCCTCTCTGCTGTTCCTTCCTTCTCACGCTTTTCCTCTGCTCCAGTGTGGGCCCCTTCCACAGGATACAGTCCTTCACAAAATGCTCCAGTGTGGGTCCCTTTCACAGGGTGCAGTCCTTCAGAATAGACTGCTCCAGTGTGGATCCCCCATTGGCCACAGCTCCTGCCAGAAAAATTGCTCAGGCATGGGGTCTCCACAGGCTGCAGCTTCCTTCATGGCATGTCCACCTGCTGTGGGAGGGGGCCCTCAATGGGCTGGGTGGATATCTTCTCCAGCATGTTTCTCCACAGACTGCAGGGGAAGCTCTGTCTGGCACTTATAGCACTTCCTCTCCCTTCTTTTCTGACCCTGATGTCTGCAGGTTATCTCTTACATTTTTTTCACTTCTTTCTCACAGCTGTTGCACAGAATTTTTCATGCTGTCTTAAATATGTTTTCACAGAGACACCACGAACTGGTTTGAAGTGCTCAGCTTTGAGCAATTGTTGGTTCATTTTGGAAGCAGCTCTGTACTACACAGAGGCCACGCCCACAGGATCCCTCCACTTCTCACTGCCAAAGCCTTGCCGCTAAACCAAATACAGTTCTATTTTGTGCTTTTCCAAGCAAGAAATCAGACCTGTTTCTCCCACAAGAGGGGAACTGCCCGTTAGTCAAATTCTGCAAAACTGCCCCTTAAGTTAGATAGATCAGCACTAGACAAATCACACTTGCATGCTATTCCTCCTCAAGCTTCATCTAATCCTGAACTTGACAAATACGATATTTCACTAAACTAAATTAGTTTTTCCCCTGCAATCAAATGTCTGCTACTCTATCTGTAGGTAAATGACTGCAGGGAGTTTTTGTGAGGCATTATTAAAAGAGGTCCTTAATCCTAACTGTGTTTAGTGAACACCAGAGATCACTGAACCCTTCTATCTCCTGTCCTCAGTACTTTCTAGTCTTTTGCAACTTTTGTAAAAGACGGAAGAAAGCATTCTTTTTGTATGAAAGGAAACACAGTTTGCACAGTTTCTCTGAGGCCAGAAAGTGAGTCAGCAGTAGAAAGTAAAGAGTTCAGAGCCACATAATAGTATCCAGTTACTTCACTGCCACAGTCCAGCTTTTGGAAACTGCCAGACCATAGATTCACTAACATTCATGATTATTTCAGGAATAAGTTATTATGGAAATGAATAGAGACAACATCCAGTGCCACCATGTGATTTTATTTATTCACAGACAGTGTTCCTTAAAATTGGCACCACATAGCAGAAAATATTGCCATCAGTGTCACAATTTTCACCCATCTCAATTTTCCTAGAAAGCTAAACTATTGGGCTTGAAAATTGTGAAGTGGTAAAATACTGTATTTTCCTTTAGCAAAACAACATTCCTCATGCTTAAAATATCTTAACTGCATATATGATGATGTAAGGTAGAGAAAGCAGTGATAAACTCTAAGCCACACAAGGGTATATAACTGAAGTGGCATGTTAATCACATTAAGACCTCTAGTAAAACTTGAGGAATCAAGTAAAAACTATACTTTGTACTTTGGCTTTAAACTCTACTTTTACTTTTACTGAAGAAGCTTGTGCCCTTAGTTCAAGTGCTATCTCAGGAAGACACATACTGAAATGATTTAGAAGTTGTAATTTTAGTCAGTTACAAATTAGCATATGTGGTTATCTTCACAGTTAATATTCAGAATTTCCAACACTTCCAAAATAATGAACACCTACCTCTCTACTCACTTCACTGAAAAAACTTTCAGCTCAAAGTCCTACTTTCCTTTCTCTTCCCTTCTCTTCTCTGGAAATGAATGATAGGGAAGGGGTGCAGCAGGATGTTTCCTAGAGCATATTCCAAATGATCTAAGGAATTTAGACCCTGTTTTTTCCTCTCTCCCTGGACTGAAGAGCTTGTAATCCTGTTTCTCCTGAAAGAATCAGAAGGTACAAGAAAGCAACAACTTCATGGGTTTATGAAAGGAAGGAAATGAAGTAATGATAAATTATGTAGACAAAAAAGCTACTAGATTCTTCATTCTGGTCATGAAGAGAGCAACTTTGTTTTGCCTGCAGAACATGAACAGTGCCTGAGTCAACAAGATCATGTACTTCAGTGAAAATTCCTTTTTTGGTAACTAGAGAGTATGACTTGGTGCATTGTTAGTAAGTGATGCAAAGCAACAGGCAAAAAGGGTCAGTGAAAGCAATGAGGCAGTAAATGTGTTTCACACCTTCTACGTGTCACTGCTACCAGCCTTGTCTGCAACAGTCACAAGTGCAGGTTAACTGAGTTTATGGAAAGAAAAACTAAAGCTAAAAACATCAGGTAGAAAATCTAGCTTTAGCTCTACATATCTGCCTTTAAGAGCCTGTGCTTTTAGTTTTTTTAAGTGTTGCTAGATATTGTACAACAGTTGTATATAATTTTCTGAAAGGTAGATAGAGGTTTTCTTTGCTGTGTACCATATACACCTGAAGTAAAAGTTATGCTTCCTAAGCAGTCTGTAAAAAAAACCAAAAAACAATCAAACTGGCTCCAACTCAGAGAACGACAAACTTGCCCAGTTTGACCCTAAGCCAAAACTTTCTGGAAGGAAGTTGGTACAGTAGCAAATATCATCCCCCAAATACTAAGCCTGTGAAAGAAGCAATGAAAGAATTTTAGACACAACTTCCAAGATACTTCTCCCATTTTGAGAAAATATCAAAGCTGAGTTATTTTGTTCAGCAGTTTGCATTTTGCTTTCGAGGGAGGTGCTCTGAGATGGAGACTGCTTCTCATATGACCTTCAGCGGCTCAAGTTTTGACAGTTTAAGCTGTCAAAGCAGCAACTGCTTAAAAACATTGCATACTCATAAAAAGTTGGCATTTCAGATCGCTGTTGGGTTCCCAGGTAGTGTCATTGGAAACTATGGAATGTTAGTTCTGTAACAATTGCCTCTGGCTATAGAAGACTGGAATTTGAGGCCTACACAGTTCAGACTTGTATTTTTGTATTACAGATTTTGAAGAAGCAACTTAAAAAAAGCAATAATGAACTATACAAGTTGGTTTTATTTTATTTTTTTTAGTGTTGGTGCTCCCACCATTAGTGAGATAAATATTCTTAGAAGCATTTCATAGAATTTGCTTTCAAGAAATGTGTTTGTTTTAATAGAATAAGTGGTCCTTAAAAGCTGAAAAAAGTTAATTACAAAGTCCTTGCAAAGTCAGTTAAATGCAATTCCTTGACAGGGAGAGCCAGCAGTTAACATGGCAACAATCATCTGTGCAGGGGGTGTTAAGAACAATAAAGTATAAAGCTTCCATTTTAATAAAATCTCTTTCTCATTACTCCCAGAATAGTTTATTGTTTTCTTTTGAAGGACACATGACAGTGCAGCAAGCTACAGGAATTCTTCCCTGTGAGAAACTAGGAGAGAGTCCTCCTCTTATCTGAGCAGTATGCCCTCTCTCCTCCTCCAGCAAACACTCAGAAGTAGATGGGAAACAGAAATCAGGAAAAAACCCCAAGGTTTTTCTTAGCTGTCTACTTATTTGTACTACCATTACTGAAGAGACAGGCAGAGACCCACCAAAGTTGTGTCCATCAGTCCCTTTAACATTTGGATTTAGGCTGCTTTTCATCACAACAGTGATTTGAAAGTGCAATGATTCGAAAGATCTGGCTAAGCCACATCCATAATGGGAAGGTAAAAATAAGCATATGAAGGTGAGCAATATTCCCATGTTAGTGACACTTGAAGTGAACAGAACCAGCTGACAGCTCAGAATGGATCCCATCAACCATGATGCTTCCTCTTTTCCATCCTCCTGCTTCTCTTTTAGCAGATTAGATTTTCTTCCAACTGATCAATGCAATTGATGTATGTAGTTAATGGATTCCTGTCTCAGTGGCATGGCAAGCACTGTGGGCTCCATAGTGGTCTTCTCCCTTTCACTCCCACTGCTTTCTTCCCCTGCCCCACTTGTTCTCTCTGCACCACAGCTTCTCTTACTAGGTGGAATCTACTGTCATATCAGACACATTTACCTCTATTTTTACTGTTTCCTTAACAGCTTTTAGTCTTACTAAATTTTTTCGTGAGCAAGCAAAAAAACCCTCAAAAGCCACACTTACAAACAGTGAAAGTTGGGCTTTTTCCCTTCACCAATGTGACTTTGCATTTTGATACAAGATGCCTAAGGCTAATCATTTTCCGATTTTTTACGCTGTTGAGGAAAAGCTTGCTAAAATCTGGTCATACTAACAGTTCAGTAAACATTACTTTGCTCTTTAATACAGCTTGTCTTGGGAGACTATAATACTGCAAATATTCATTTTAGAGCATACATTTATGTTATGCAAGACTAGATAGTATCCTGCTGCTCTCCCTTAAACACAGGGCATCAAAATATGCAGCATCTCTTACATGTACCTCAAGCACATATTGAGAAGTAGTGTCATCTTGTAACTGAACAGTGAAAACTATAGAAGTGATGGTTTAACCCCTGAAAGAAGCTGCAGCAGGTTACTTAGAAGACATATTTATGAAAACATGGCAGATTATTCAATACTCAGGCAGAACTGGACATGACATTCATTAAAGAAATACATCAGGTTCTTCAACTGGTATGAGGCATAATAATATGAACTTCCTGAAGATTTGAAGAAAAATATTAAGAGCTATAATGCAATGTTTTTATTTTTTACTTGTTTAAGGGAAGTAAGGCTAAATTTTAAGCTTCTGCTTAGTAGTTGCACAATCTCCAATTAGATTTCATGAGAGTAGTCAGTCACTGAACTAGGACTGAAGTTGTATTATATAGTTCCATTGTTAGCAGGAGTAAATAAGTACACTTCACCTTGTTGTACCTCAATGCCAGTTTGACACTAATACCAGCACTGTTAAGGATTAAAACAAACAAACAAATTAAAAAAAACAGAGTCCCCTTGCCCTCACCTTACAGCCTAGTCTGTTCAGAATGCAAGTGGACAGCCATGAAAAAAACCACAAAACAACAAAACCATGTTTTGATTGGTGCAAAAAATACTCCACTGGTTACAAATCATGCAAGTTTCCAAATATACTTATTCTCCATTTTGAGTTGTTGGGGCAAAAACCTGCCCTCTCTCCTTCTGCAAAGCTCTCAGATGTTAGGCACCCACCTTTTGAGCTGTTAAGAGCCTGTGAACATCAAACACTTATTTTATGACTAAGGCCTACAAGCATTCCCAAATGGGAAAAATGTTCACATTAGTGGACATCCCCCTACTATAACATTATTACAATCAAAACTGGGCAAGAGAATGCCTTTAAGCAAAAGGATCCAATATCAGAGGTGCAGCTGTGTTCACTACTCCCGCCTTGATCTTGTACACATGTCATCTTCATCATATTCACCCATCAACTGCAACAAAAATGTTCCAGTGTAGAGAAGAAACTGTCCAGCTATTTGTGCTGCATGGGATATTAGCTGAAGCACTTTCCTAGAAGAAAAGCCATTTATTTAAGAAAAAATCACCAGCAAGATGACATTACCCCTTTCCACCCACACCACCTTTATGAGTCAAGTTGATATTTTTAAAAACTCTCATTCCTTCTCACTTCTGAGCAGCTGGTCATTTTTATACCTTCTTTAGAAAAAATACTCGATTGACAAAAACTAGTTCATTCTGCCAACTGGAAAACACATTTAACAAAGCAGGCTGTCATCCTGCTAGACATTTACAAGGCTTCTGCAAAGCCACTACTCAAACTACCAGAACACCACAGAAGACAACTTTGCCTGGGAGCCCCACAGCACTTCTGCAACATAAATCCACCTCATGTCTCTCCTTTAGGTCATTTATGCAATCCTTCATGTATCTCCAAGCCACAGATCAAACTTGATTAGATATGGAGCTGAACAATCACATTACAATGGATGCCCAACAGCAAAACTGGGTGAAGCCAGATGAAGTAAGGCTGTCCAAGCTACAAGTCTTAAGAATTCTCTGTTCACAGCTATTCTATTTTTAAAAGATTAAATAAGTATCATCATTCAAATATATAATACTGTGTAAGAATCAGTGCAGGTCCATAAGCTAATATCAGGTAAGCATTGTAGGTCTGCAATATAAACTGTGGATCACCACTGTATCACAGGGGAACAGAAATAGTCATATTTGAATGGTTGTTAATTCGTCTTAGTTGTAGGTGCATCTTCCTTCCATTCTCCAAGAAACAATGGGGATATCAGTACTAAGAGCTATATTGGAGTCTCATCCCCCAGAAGTTAAGTAGGCCCTCACAAGTATGAGGCTGAGGCACTGGGGAAGAGATACACAAGAACTGGAGCTGTTCCAAACCTGGAATGGGATCGGTTTCTGAAGATGCAGCAACCAGACTAGCCTTCCTCTTCTGCAAAAAAAGGGGGGAAGATTTTCTGAATTCCTGTCTGAGAAAACATGAACCCTCTGCTGCTATTCACTTGTCCTTTGATCTTCAGCAGAAAAGACAAAGTCTTCTTCCTTCAAATTCATTTTTCCCCACTGTGATGAAAGAAGGTTTGCAGTCAAAATCCAGTGCTTCAGAAGATTAGAATACCCTGTACTTATAGCCTGGGAAGCCTTTCAAGAACACTGTATACTTATTTGTGCTTCCCTGAAATGAGCCATTTCAGCATGTTCTTCCTCCATCACACAGGCCAAAGAGCTTTACAGTCATAAGGAAAGCTGCATCTGGTACTGAACTTTTGAGCAGCTGCAGTGTGTCACTTGCACACAAGAGCAGTTGCCACTTAAGCCATGGAGCAAGTTATTTGTTGAACTGGACATTTGATCCTTCAGTTGGACACTGCAGGGAGACACCATTAGGGGAAATGCACTAATCAGATCTGGCAGGCTTCCAGTCCCTCCCACCCATGAACAACTGTAGATTTTTTAAGTCCTCTCCCTTCACACTCTGCAAGTGGACTCAGGGCATCAAAATTAGCAATCTGGAACTCATTAGCAGAGGGACCTAACATCATCTGTCTCCTATTTAAACAGCAGGCCAAGACAGGCCGTACCAGTCTTGTGTTCAAGGGTACCAAGGTTATCTCTTCTGTCACCCCTGTTCTTTGCTGGCAGACCGTTTTCCCACCTTGCCACTGGCACTTCCCTTACAGCTCAACTGTGTAAAATAACAGTGCTTCCAGAAGAACTCCACAGCTACTTCAGCTGTTGCCAGCACCACTCCTTTCTCAGCAGCTGCCCTGTCTTGGCAGGGAGGCAGAATTGTCATTTCAAACTCTCCTTAGCAGCACAAGTTCCAGTGCTGATACTCAGCTCCATAGCAGGCAGCCAGAGATTAGAGTTTGTTTTGGCTCAGAAAACTTGACAAACATAGGAACTAGAGGAGTGCAGCTGTCCAAGGGCAAACCTTTGCTTTGAAGAAACCCTAACAAAGCCAGTGTTACAGGTGGGTGTAGCCTGTAGCTGGATCATTGATGCAGTCTGACCAGAGATACCAGTCTCACCAGCTGTAGCCTGAAAGATTAAGCAAGGGACCCCCCAAGTAGAGTGGGAGAGGTCAGTCAGACTGAAAGACCAGGAACAGGATTAGCATTACAATGCTAATTAGCATACCTGCATCAAGAGAGGAGGGAATACTTAAAGATTTCAAACTGAAGACTACTTGTCACTCAGGGGAAGTGAAAACTTTGCTTATGACATATATTTCTGTCTGTCAGATCTGTCCTCGAGTAATAAAATGCAGCAATGCTACACCATTGTGTATCAACCAAAATTTGAAAAGTCACATAGAGAAATTCAGGGCTGCAGCTTAAAAAACTGTCAAAGTATGTCACCTCTGTGAAGAAGGTACCTGAATTCAGGAATCTTCTTGAACCAGGGCAGGACGCAGTTTTGACAAGGCACCAAGTTTTAACTTATTGTTGCAAACCGTGGACACGACAGGTATTATTTTGCCCCTGAATAAAACAGCATTTCCCAACAGCCAGTTCTACCAAATTCAACCCACCACAGATTAGTCCTGCAGAAGATAGTGGTCCTTGATAAGCTCCATTAGTCTGCCTCCAGAACACTTGGTTTAAGAATAGTGAGGTCAGTGTCTTACTACAGATGACAAATTCACATTAAGACAGTGTGTCATATCTCTTCCATTTTCCTTTGCCTCTACGTAGCTCAGCTGGTGAATTTGGCAGACAGTAATTGCAAAGTCCAAGCAAGCTTTAACACTAGATCTCAAATTCCTCTCATTTCATTCCCTGGAAGTCCTCCCTTCAAAGAGCTTCTTCCTCAGCCTTCTGCATTCTTCAAACAAGTGAAAGGAGTTTGGGGAAATTCTCTCAGCAAAACAAAGAGATTACACTTACAGCCTTGCAGTATATACAAGCTGATAAGATTTTGGCCTTGGGAGAAATTTAAGATTCCACCATAAAAAGCTATAGGAAGTTTTTACAAATCAGCTATGCACCTTTCAAAGGAAGATTCAGCATGTTGGCCAGTATGTAAGAAATAATAAAACTAACTTTAATAATACTAACTTTATAAACGCACCTGCTTCACAGAACCAGTAGCAAACACAGATTTTATATTAACGCATACACCTGATCAGTAGAGGCAACATACTTACCGCAATACACTTTTTGCTCCCATGAATTTGATATCCCATGAGACAGAGTAGATCTCATAGAAGGTCGCCTTGATGTTTAAGCAGCCAATAAAATCCTTAGGGTTCAGCTTGTACAGATCAAATGTGATGTTAGCTACTCCATTTCTTGTCTAATTTAAAAGAAAGAGAGACAGTTTGTACCACGATGCAGGAAACTACAGCAAGAAAATTGTGAACAATGCAGCTCTTCAGAAGAAGCTTTGCTTATTCCAGTCTTAGGGTTAGCTCTTGGTCAATTCTAAACTAGAATTGAAAGCATTAGCACAAAGAAAAGCAAATATGTATTTTATGTAATTTTGTTCAAGTCCTGACCAGGATTTTGAAGCTATTCCAAAAGGACACAGAAGTTCAAGTGACATAACACTTCCTGAATATTTCTTTTCTGTAGTAGAGCTTCTTCAGTGTATACTGAAGCCACAGGTAATGACACTGAACAGTGTTCCTACTACTTATTTATCCTGGTACTTTCCAGTTGCTATCTGAGGCAGCACAGTGAGTCTACACTGAAGCAGGCCACTAAATAACCAGGATGACGTTCTGTTTAGGGAGGAAGACAGTATTGATGAGCTCTCTTAGAGACAGCTACAAAAATATCATATGTGAAAAGTTATGTCCTCATATCAAACCCTGGCTCATAATACCTCTTTTTCTTTCTACTAAAAAGAAACACAGGGAGGGAACCACTGCTGATTAAGCCTAGGGTTTAGTAATGAGTTTTTAAGAGAAAAATCAAGGGAGAAGGAGCGTGGAAAGTCGTCTTCCACCTTAAATCCAGCCTCCTTTATTGAAAGCAGCCCTTGTCTGCTGCAGGGCTGACAGTGTGCTTCAAGAAAGGAAAAACAAAAAGAAAATAGTAAAGAGAATCCATATTTACAGAGACATCTAGTGGATACACAGGATCCTCTGCTCAGCACATTCCACTCAAGGTTAATGGCCTGGCAGCTGTCAGGTTGTTTTTTGCATGCTAAATGAAGCAATAAAGTTGCGTAAGACCGGGCTTTTTTGTACTTGTCACCCCAGCTCTCAGACAGTGCCATGATAAGTCAGACAAAGTTAAACACAGCAGTATATCATTAGCCAGCAGTTTTATGCCTGTTTTACTTTGATAGCCTCCAAACTCCAGCAACAGGGTCCCCTATCAACAACAGCTTTGGAATATGTAGAAGTACTTGGTAGTATGTCCCCTCCTAGACCCTCCCTATTGGCATCCAGAATATTTGGTTAAAGCATAAAAGAGCTGGTGCTGCACTCTAGATATTTGTGAAGCTGAAGTGGTCCTTCTGCTGTCACTCAGCACATACTGAAGAGGGGCTGCATTCAAACTTGTGCTGCTGCCATGCCAGACAGGATAGAGGGGAAAGGAGCAAGGTGGAATCACACCCTGGCTACAACTTCTTTTTTGCCCTTGGAGCTCATGGCCCAGATGCAGCAGGTTGATAAGCCAGTGAGATATCCTGGGGAAAAATGTCCAGACTGCCCACACTGCAGCAGGAGACTGAGAAAACAGGGCCACAGAATTAAGCCATATGTGTACAAACATACAAATGGTATGTCTGCTTACAGCTCCACAGGTAGCTCTGCACCTGGTAGAAAAAATGATGCTAGCTTTCTAGCAACAACCATGTAAAGGAAAGACAGTTAGGAGTTTGACTATGTTATTAATGTACAGATGACTATTTCCCCACAAAACCACTAATTGGACATTGAATTGATGTGATTAGAAGGCCAAAGCTAGCGAGCTTCAATAGTTCTTAAAACATCTTGAAGCATGTAGACTAACACAAGGTTCTAATGCCAGCTTTTAGCTATTTGTAAAATTAAACACAAGCATTTTTCTAAACTTCACTAAATTACTACTACATTCAAAAGACAGAGTTTGCTTTACATTGCTTAATTTGGCCATTTTTTATGCTTTAAAAGCTAGTTTTTAAGGACATTTACTCCATGAAGTTAAAAAATACAAGGTCCTAATTTTCTTTATGTTACAAAAAGTAAGTAAAGAACAAAGTTATTTCTCTAAAAGCAGGGTATTTTCCCTTCGATTCTTTTCAGTTGTAATGTTTTATTTCAATTCCTCGTAGATCTTTGCCAACAGAATATGTCCAAACAAGGGAAAATAAAAAATATGGACTTGATTTTTCACCCAGGAAGGCTCAACAAGGAGTTGATACCTTGACTTCTTTGGGGTAATTTTTCTTCCTCTTCTGCCCTCTTTCCAACAATTTTAGCAGCCACAAACATTCTTCCATCCACTTCTACTCAAGTGAGAGAGAAGAAGTCAACACTTACTGGTGCCCATTTCTGTCCTTTTTCTAGAACTATGAAGTGTGTATTATCATCCAGGGACTTGAAAAACTCTTCTGTGTCCACAACTGTGCCATCTTCCTCTAAAACCAGAGTAATTTTTCTAGCAGATATAAAGAAGGAATCTAAAGTCTGAAAAAAAAAATCAGTACATTTTAGCATTCTAAAGAGAGCCTATCATTTCATATTAAGATTTGTTTATTTGACACAGTCTCCCAAACTTCCCCAGTAATGGTTTTTAGAAGAAAAAGTCTGTGGTTTTTCTTTCTGGGACACTGTATTTCACTGTAAGTTTCAGTCAGAGTGGGGCTGTTTGCTATACCTTGCTGATGAGCTCTTGCAGACTGCTTGCAACAATTCCTTTCCTCCTGCTTCGGGAGGCATTGGACACACGGAAAGGTCGCCCTGCAGGCACGAGAGGAGGGAACAGGGCCTGTTTTGTTATGGCTCCTACAGATGCTCCCATGGATATCAAAGATCTAAGACAAACAAAAATTCAACACAGTTATAAAAAAACAGTCATGTCAAGTTGTGTCAGAAGGAGGAGGACTGTTGAGTTCAATGACATAATCACATTATATGAGTAATTCACAGATCACCTTAGACCAGTGGAGCTTCCTTTCAAAGCTGAGTACTACACAGCCCTACAGATATGTCTCTGAATATTTCTCTTTTGCCCATGGCATTTGGAAGCACTTTAAAACAATTTTAAGCAGATGTGGGCCACCTCTAGCTCAGCTGACATCAAGGCCACAGTCGCAGTGAAGCTGATGGGTTTTAATACTGAATTAAAAAGGCAGCAGCTCTTACTGCATTCAGTCACTTAGATTATTCTTTTTACCTGCAAGATAAACCTGCAGTGAGATAAATAATTAGTTGAAAGTAACCTTATGTGTTAAGATAGGAGTTTCCTTTAGGAAGACTGAACATATTACCCATATTCAAAACACCTACTGTCAGAATGCAAGTGGAGCTTTTCAATATAGTTATGCTTGACTTACAAACAGCCAAGGCCTTTATCTTGTAAATTATATCTACAGCCTATAAAACTTGAGTTTTGAAAAACACAAACTAAGACTTGTTTGTGCCCTAATGTATCAGAAGGAGTCAAATGAAATGAAAGTTAAGATCCAAGTACATAAATACATGGTGTTGGAGCAGGTTGTTGCCAGAGAGGCTGGAAAAATTCAAACACTTTTAGAAAGATGTTTTAGATTTTCTGGGCAATTGCATGCTTTAATAGTGACTGCTTACGTTTGGTAAACCAAGCACACAACACTGGTAACTGCCTAGTCCCACAACAAGGTACAGACCTGCTCTCATCTATATTTAGTGCCACTTTTTTTGCCAAGTGCCGTTGGCTAATTCAGTAATCAGCTTGCCAAAAACGATGCTCTGCCTGACACCTGGAAAGAAAGGATTGATCTCTACATCTTTTAAAGGGAGACAATATTTTGCCTGCCACACCCCTGGACTTTATCTCCTTTGCTCCTTAATACTGAATTGCTCAGGGATGGGAAAGGGATGCATCCCCATTTTGTTCTCCCACATAGGTGTAAAAGGTCAACTTTATGTAGGAAAATCTATTCTCAGACACTTTCACTGAAGGTAAAGGGGTGAGCTGGCAGCCTTTTTCTGCAGCCAAAGAGTGAATACAGGAATTCCTAGAACAGCAATGGAATGGTGTAAAGTTACTCAACTAATAATGTCCCAGTCACATCTTTTTCAAAAATTCACACCGACCCCAGAGACTAACTATCCTTTCCAAACCTCTTATCTGGTCTTTAAGCATATTTTTTGAATGCACAGAAAGCAATTTTTGTGACTGAACAGATTCAGATTTCAGCAAATAATTTATTTCCTGCTCTCATTCTGAGTCACTGTTCAGGCTATTGCCTTTCCTTTTTACACCAAAATTTCCCTTCTTCAAAAACTCTTTGGCATTATTGGAGCTTAATTTTTTCAAAGGAGGAAAATGAGAACGTTCAACAGTTTTGTTCTAGCTTATGCTAACATCTTCTTGGTAGTGTTGTCTATACACTAAGTCCCTAGCTTTCAACATTTGACATATATATACACATGGCTGATGTAAATCTCTCCCCTTCCTGTAACAAAGCTGGTGAGGATGAGCAGTCGGCATGGCTTTCAGGAAACAAGCATTGTTTCAAATTAAAGAGCTAATAAGCACTATTCCTCTGGAGAAGGGTCAAGACCAGGGAGGAGGACAAAGTGACAGTAGCACTGACAAGGGCATTGAAGCTCCACAGAAGGGAAGCCTGCTAGGACAGGGTGTTTGTCAATCTCGTTGCTGACTAAGTTAATAGTCCCCCCATCACCCCACTGGTCTGTGGGCAGCTTGCATTCTGAATCACTGAGTCTCTTCCTCAGACAGGAAGCCTGCTCATCTGCCTTGGGGCTGGGGACACCACAGGGCACCCTGATGTTAGAAAATGCAGCACTCAGGTTTCAAGAGCTTTCACAGCTAGTTACATCTCATTCCCTCTTACACATTTGAAAATCTGTATGTAGAATAGTTACTTGAGTGATGTATATGACAGTACCGCCAATTTTTTTTTTTTTTTTTTAGGGACAGTCAATACCAGACCCATTGAAAAGTTTGCTTTCCCATTACTTAAGCCAAGTTGTCATTCACAAAAGACAAAGCATAAGGTAAACAGCCAAAACACACATGCCAGTACAGAATGAAAAGTGTTAGGGGCACAGCTCATGGCAGAACTCAAGCTAACAGGGTTCACCTCAGGCATTACCACAACCCACTATGCAAGCCATATGTTAAAGCTCTGAGCAGAAGTTCCTAAAGGGTTCAAGATCAATCACCTCACACTGCTGCCTAATTCTATCAGATTTAAATAGTCAGAGACAAACCCCCAAACTAATCAGATTAATAAACCAGGACTTTCATTGTCTCCACCAGACAGTGACTGAACAGGAGTCGAAGTCTTAAGAATTTATTTAACATTGAAGATATTACACCTACATTTTGATCAAACCTGTCAATATCATCTTTAAACTAAGGCTACTTATGAAGCAGTGAATGTGAGCTTTAGGGCAGGCTGAGGTTTCAGCTAATGAGAAGTATTAGGAGACAAAAGCCAGTATGATTAAATAAAGCCAGATAAACAGAATGTGAACTCTTCCGTTTCTGGGTCAATTCCTGAAAGCTTGGGTTTGTGTTTGGGTTTTTTTTTTTGTTTGTTTGTTTGGTGTGCCACTCTCTTTCCTGGACTGCAGACTCAAATAGGCCAGCCTACACTCAGGGCTCCTAGAAAGATCCCTTCTTGTTTCAGCTGTCCTCAAAACCCAGACAAACCAATTCCTGATGCAGGGAATTCCTCTGCTAGACTGGAGTTACCAAAAATAATTTCCTATTAAAACCTGATCAAGCTAAGTCAAGAAACAAGTGGTGGAAAGAAACTAAGGTATAGTTGGTTTCATTATAAAGTCGAGTGACATGTTAGATACACATTTTTTTTATTTTTATACATATATTTTTATTATTCTTTAAAGTTAAAAGAATCAAGTCCTAGCTCTTCCCTAAAAGAAGAGAAATCCTATATCTGTGGAAAACAAAAATACATTTTTAACTGAAAGATCAAATATCTTCAAAATCTACCATCTTACCTAGTTTGTTTTAGATAACTACAACCTGCTAAAGAGGGACTCACAGATACTGCTACAAGCATTCACTGTAATGTCAAAACTGGTGGAAGAGATTAATTCATTTTTCTAGGAGAATCCAGGGATTAAAAGCCTGCCTTGAGCCCTGCACACATATTTCACTATTTACCCTTGGTTGCAACATGCCCCATATGTTTGTATAAGAATCTCACTCATAAAAATCAATGTTGCACAACACAAGTGGTTCCAGGATATGGCACAGTTTGCTTTTTAGGTTAGGGTTCACTGGCAAATGGCAACGTCAGGAACAGTGAAGTAAAAAAAAAAAAAAATAAGGAAAGGGTCAGAAATTAGTCAGGAGACTTAAGGTTCAACTAGATTGCAGCCATGGTCTCCCTAATTAAACAAGAGCTGTGGAGATACCAGAACCGCAGGTGGCAGCGGATGCATTTTTGGGTAGTGTACAGAACTGTACCTCCATGGATGTGGCTGACACGCCTGGCACGCTAGCGGAGGCCAGGGGTTGTGGTCATGTCACCGAGTACAAGCGGCTCCCGGCTACATGGAGGCTCCGCTCCTGACTCGCCAGTTCCTGGCACACAGGCGGCAGGCTCGGATGCCGGGATGTGAGCGCATCCCGTCGTTGCGCCTCAGCAGGCAGTTTAAACTGAAAGGCTCCTACTTGCGCTTCCCTCAGCAGAATTTCAGCCAGGATCACAGAATCAAGGTTAGAAAAGACCTCTGAGATCATCGAGTCCAGCCTTTTACTTAACACCCTGTCTACTAGACCATGGCGCTGAGTGCCACATCCAGCCTTTTCCTAAACACCTTCCAGGGACGATGACCCCACCACCTCCGCGGGGAGCCCATTCCAATGCCCAATCACTCTCTCTGTCAAGACTTCTTCCTAAAGAAGGATTGCAGGGCTGCGAGAGCGTCCCGACTTGTTTCTCCCACTCAGGGCCCATCAGGTTTAATCCCCCAGGAGCCCCGCCCGCCTTGGCCGCCCTCGCACCGCGCTCCCAGTGCGCCCTTTGCTCCCGAAGCGCTAGAGCCGACAGAGAGCTGTTCAGATTGGGCATCCCCCGGCAGCCAGACCCGTCGCCGGGATCAGCGTGGGAAGCGGGGGTGGAGAAGGGGTGTGGGTATCCCCGCACTCACCGCAGCAGCGATATCACGAAATCCCACGCCACCTCCATGGCCGGTCCGGCCGCGGGGCAGCGCTGGTCACGGTGCTTAAGTGTAGCGGGCGGGGCTCCTCCTCCGGGTGGAGGTGGCCCCTCCTGGTCCCGGCTCTTCCTGCCCTCCCTCACTCCGGGGGCAGTGGGAGCCGTGCCCTGGGAAGAGGGAGCACTGCCCAGACAATCCCGGCTGGGCTTAACGCTTGTCCACAGCACCATGGCGCCAGCGGCGGGGATGCAGGAACAGGTGCGAGGTAGCGCACTTTGGGAAGGAGTATTTTTTCAGGTGCTTTATAGTTTACCTGGGAAAGGAGCGAGAAGGATTTTGTTCGGTGTGTATCGGAGGTGCATGCTACATTCTGGCTAGCTACAGCTAATATAGTAACAGAGCATTAGAGCATTAGAGCAAATCAACAGATTAAGTATCTCAGCTTCTGATTTTAGAGCCTGTGAATAAGCTTACAGCTCGGATTAATGTTTACAGTAGCTTCAGTGAGGGTGTTTACTGTTACTCCTACAGGCAGGAGAGCAGCGACTTCTGTTCACTACACAAGTACCAAGGCAGTATTTCCTGTTCATGTATGTCTGTGAGCACAAATACGATTCTTTTGGGCCCTGGAGCCAGGATGTTGTTTACATCTATCGAACCACTATTGCATAGGGAAAACATTGAAACCCCTGAGCATTGAAACCTGCCTCTCGGGCAACAGCCTGACCTAGGGCCAGCATCTGCACCAGGAAACTCTGCCACGGCTGATCAGGGAATGACTTCAGAGGCCCTTGCCACCAGCATTCAAGTTACCCCCAAGGTCAGGAATAATTAGTTATCTGGTTACCTGTATTGTTTTTCCCGAACTAGCCTGTTTAGGGCAGGAAGAACCACTCAAAGTACCTCTTACTGTCCAGGTTTCTTTAGCCTGAAGGCTGACATCTGCTGGATGTCTTCTTCAGTCCTCAGCTTTTGGGGTCCTTATCAGCTAAGGATTTTTCTGAACAGGTGAGACTCCAAATGTCTGGAGGAGGTGGAAATTTTGGTCTTGCAGGAGCTTAGTTTTCCTCTGGCCACGTGCCTCTTCCCAAAGGTCTTTGTAGAGACATCCAACCAGCGCAGCCACTGCTAAGCAGCCCCCTGAGGTGACATACCCGATGCAAGGCTGACACAGCTCTGAGACAGGAACAGTGTCTTGCAGGGATATGCTCCTCACGGGCACTAGTGCCTCAGTTGTCGTAACTAATACAAACACAGATGCTTAACTAATACAAACATAGATCCACAAGAGTAACATGTCCTTTTGAAGACTGTCCTGATCTGTAAGGAGAGAAGAGTATTAGCTGTAGTTTTACAAGCTGCCTTAATACTCCTTTTTTTTTTTTTTTTTTTTTTCCTGAGCAAGCAGCAGTAAGACCATCAGATGGGTAAAATCACTGACTTAGGAGCTGGGCACCTCATTAAAGAAGTGTCTTTGAACAGCAGCAAGACAGCACACAGATGAGATGTGCACAGAACCTACCAAGGAAGAGTATAAAACAGTAGCACGAGACAAATCTGGCAGGCCAGGGCAATAAAATGAGATCTCATAAAACCCAGAAGTAACAAGATAACATTCAGTATAAAGAAAATAGCTGTAAGAGGCAGAATTACTCCACTCATTTACAGGGAGAGAAAATAGACCATAGGTTGAGGTGAGGAGGCTAGAATACTTAGCAACATTTGCTTCAGTCATCACTGAAAACATTAATTTTGCAGGGGACAAAGTATGTGGCTGATGTTGAAGAGAATGAACTCTAGAGGTGGAATTAAATAAGCAACTGTGTTAATCCCTCTCGCTAAACTACTGTCTCACTGTCCCTTTGCTGAGTGCAGTGACTGCCTCCATATGTATTACATTTCCACTGCAGTTCAAGTTAAACAAGTTTGCTTAAGTCACTCCTCACAGGGGTCATATTGCTATGAACAAAAGTCTGCATATGGCACGTTTAACAGGGAGGAGGAGGAGGCACTAGAAGTAGTTTAGCTTGCAACTTCGCATTAGTGAGCACGCAGGTTGACAGATTGGAACAAACTCAAAGTGGGAATGATCAGTCATGCAGAAAAACATGGCAGGTATATGGGCTGTGTGGGTTGAGAAATGGAAAGGTTGGGTGTAGATGTGAATCAGGGGCTTCAATGATCTTAGAGAACTCTGTAAAGGGAAACGGAATAACATTTCCTCTATGCCTTTACTAGTAGGAAAGGAGAATTAAGTCATCTGTTAAGAGATATTTCACCTCTAAGGTGACTGTTGTTAGGTGGGATCAATTGCCAAGAGAAAATGTAGGGTCAGTTTGACGCAGACATTGCTTGGGCCAGTGATCAAATGACATAAATGACAAGTCAGGACACTAAGGATCAATTTGGAGTTTCTTTTTATTTCTTAAAGCACTGACAAATTACATGAAAACAATTAATGCAGAATAAAGTGTATCTCTACCTTTTCTTCTTTGACCTAAGAGGGGAGTGCAAGAAGTGAACAGATGTACTTACAGAACAGAGTTAGCAACAAAGGTAACAGATTAGAAGGGTTCACTTAGATTTGCAAAAGCTAACCTTCTGTACAGCTTTCTGCCTTTTCCTGTTTTTGGTTAAGTCTGATCCTGATTTCTGTTACAGCCACTCTTGTGACCAGCCCTAAATGAGTTTAATTATTTCTCATCCCTTTGATTGAGAACCAACTTTCTATTCTTCACTGCATCCTCAAAATAATATTTACTTCTAAACTGCTTTTACTACTCAGCAGATTTCTATCTCCACTGACTCTGGTTCTGTTTTATTTCTGTCAGGCTGTTTATGTTAAAGATTTGGTTGTTCATTCTTAACATTTTTGTTAACTGCTACTGCACCATCACTGAAAATTTTTAAGAGCAGATTAGACCTGCATCTGTCATGGAAGGCTTAGATACAGATGGTTATTTTGAGAAAAGACTGTGGAGTAAAAGTTCTCATGAGGTTGCTTTTTATTGTTTTCCATCTTTTTCAGAATATTTGTCAATGAAACTATGTTATAATATCTAAAGCTTTGCAGGAACCACCGAGTGGTTTTGTTTGCTGTACTGGAGGGGATGAGGCTCCTCCTAAAGGTGATCTCGCTGCTCTGCAAGGCTATGCCGAAGAAACTGGAAACGTTTTTTGGTACCGATTAAAATCCTCTGTAATTAGATGGAAATGATTCTGTGGCTACCAAAGACTCCAATGTTGGATGCCCTGTTTGAATTAAAGACTAACCTTTTGCTGCAGCGAATCATCTGGCCCAGAAAAAATCCCGTTCTTTATTATGAGATTTCAGGGCTGGGTATTTTCTTTTATTTTGTTCTTTTTTGTTTTCAACGATTTTAACAGTAAGATCAAGACAGTGCTGATGGGTGGGCAAATGCTGTACACATAAGAAAAATTACTCTGCCAAGAATGTCTCAGTGGTGTGAAATACTTGGAACATAAATTTAAATGTAGATGTTTTATAGCTAGATGGGATATTAAAATCAGAAGGTCAGGCTTTGCCCTCATTTACTCCCTTTGCAACACTGGATGTGTGAATGAATTGCACATATTTGTGGGCAGCATTTAGCTGAAAGCTGACTTATTGAGTGCATCAGTGTGACGGCAGTAACGAAAAGAAGAAATGTTGCCCATGAGATTCATTATTGAAGATAATGTACTGGAAACTTAATATTTATTTATTCTGATCATGCCACAGATTATCTGAAGTATTTTATTTTACATTTCAAAAGTTGCAACATCAAAAATATATCCAAATAAATCTAAAACACTCTTTTTGTTTGTTTGTTTGTTTTGCTTTGCTTCTAATATCTTTACAGTTTATTATTGGTTTAGTGGTACTCCCCACAGGAAAGAAAAAATATTCAAGAAGAAATATGAATTTTTATTTTATAAGCAATAGAATTTTCTTTTATGAGGCTTTTCACCACAAAATGAGAGGCTATCAGGCATGGAATTGTCCCATGGCTGCACACCAGTGTTATGGTTTTTAAAACAGAGCTTGAATTGCTTCAGACTGCAGTCAGCATTCCAGAACTACTAAATCGCCAACTGACCTGTGAGCTCATGCTTCCTTGGTAGTTACACTAATTAATTAAACACCTACATTAAAAAAATCTTCTCAGATAAGGAGTATCTCTAGTTTATGTGTTATATGGCATCCTTTCAAGGTTTAATTGAAAGTAACAATTATTGTACTTTGGTTTTGTCCAAAATATAAAGACTAAGACAATAATAGACAGAAAGCTTAATGGGTGTCTTTCCTGAGGGTCCCGCTGCATTTGAATCCATGTCTTTCTGCCTGAGGTGTGTAGACCTCTGAATTTGATCAGTCATTTTTAAGGGATGCACAAACAGGAACTAGATTTGCAGATGCTACACAGTAATTTATGTGCATGTCAAATTCCAAGGCAGGTCCACTAAGAAATTTTTAAGGATCACACAGAGGTTGAAACAGACTGAGAAAAATATTGCTGTGACTCACTGCTTTTAGATTCTGCCCAGGCGCTTTGCTCTCTGGACAAAAAGGCTCTTGGTAAGCTGCAAGAGCTCTCAAGGTCAAGTGACTGTCACATGTAATTTGGAGTCTAAACCTGACTTACGATCTAAATGCCTTCTGACCAGAGCTGGCCTGCCTCTGTACCCATCTCTGCAAAATATCCAGTCAGCCCTCAGACTCTAACAGGTCTTTTTTTTTTTTTTTTACACTGTGACTATTTTCATATGTGTTTTATAATCCCTTAGCAATATGGGGCAGTTGTTAGCCATGGGGTTGGTTTGTGGTGCACCCCAACACTTACTGCCTTTATGTGGGTCAGACTGCAGAAGGAGGAGAATGGTTTTATACTGTAAGGTTGATAGTTCTCTGGTCTGAACGCCTGGGCCTTGCTATTCTCCTCTTGTTTCTACCACTGCTCAGCTGCAACTCCCTGCCCCCAGCCACCTCAGCTCCAAAGTCCTTGCCATCTCCTATCTCATGACCTCAGGTGTCTGCTTGTGCCTCCCTCACTGGCCCCAGTCCATGTAGCTGTTACCTGGCCTGTCCACCCCTCAGATTTGGCTTTGCTGGGTTTGATTCTGACCATTGGGTAACACCACCCAATTAGTGTGGGTCACAACACTTCAGAGCACTAAGTTACTATACACTTTCACTTATGGTGGTGCTAGAGCATTGATACTACGTCTGGATGATTCTTGAGAAATTATGCTGTTCATCGCTTTAGAGTAGGTTGAGGAGGATTTGGGGCTGCCAGCCTTATCTCATGGTCACATTTGAGCCTTTCTGTTTCTAACAGATACAACAGAAATCTTATAGCAGCTCTCTGAGGCTGAAGAAATCTACTTATTTTTATAACTTGCATGACATATTTATGTAACAGCCATAGGCTCCCAATTTCACGGTGGTTTGTTGTAATCATGCAAGGAAATCTCCCACATGATCAATGGGGATACATCTTGCTGAAGGTGAGAAATGCAAAGGGATCATTCTCTCAATAATTAATTCTCTAATCATTGGTGGGTTTTCTGTTCAGACCCAGCTGAGTGGGTTAGCAAAACAAAGACAGATGGCAGCAGATTATTAAAAACACTTATTTGTTAGTGGGTAATCAGCACAGATTCTGCTACCTTCCAACCCCCCCTTCACTTAGAGCTCAGTCAAAACACTTAAAGTAAATGGAAAGACCCCTGTTGATTTTGATGGACACTCAGCCAAAGCCTGAGTCTCACCTACTTTCTCAGCTAAACTTTGGCCTTCTCATAATTTTTGAAAGTTTTGGTTTGGGTTTTTTTTATTTGTTTTTAATGAAAGAAGAAAATAATGCTGATGTAGTCACTCTTGGGAACTGCTGGGGGAGAGATCAAGCTATATTTTTATATGCACAGTATACTACCATAAGCATATCCATGGTAAAAGGTCAACCTGTTTTAACTGTGTGAGTTTTATGCCAATTAAGTTCAATTTTTAGGGAAAGCATAGGGATGAGGGATATAGCTGAAATATGTGCTCTGTCTGCCTTCTGAGCTGCATCCTTTGGGAAAAGGTCCTTGGAGCAAGCTGTGTTTGGGCTGAATACAGACCTGGGAGCTTGGATCTGCTTGGAGTAGATTCTCAAGGGCTCTTGGCTGCAGATGTCTTGTGAAGGCTTTGGCCATCTCTGCTGAGATCTGCCAGATGCTGCCTACTTGCTTTTGCTTTGAGACACACTTTACTAGGCCAATATGACATTTTGGTCTAAAATTGAGGCTGTTCCTGGGACAGCCTGGACAACCAGGCAGGTTGTATTTTATGTTATTCCCACAGATATCACTGAAGCACTTTACCCTGTTTCCACATATTAACTATATTCATATATACTTTTCTGCATAGCACATTCCTTTCTGTGATGCTGGCTCCTCCCTCTCATTGTCAAATGTCCATTTTGCTTCTTACAGTGCATCTGTGTAGACCCACAATCCCTTAGAATGAATCCTTTCTTAGATTATGTGCTTAGTCTTTCCCTCTTAACACACATACTCTTAAAAGTGCAGAAGCATTAAGTATGCAGTGACTATGTGTTGCTTGACAAGCATTAACCAAAGCAGTGTGTGATCAGAAATTAATGCCTCTCACGGAGCTCAAGGAGAGCTGTAGGGCAAGCTTTTAAAGTGCTCCTCTTGTGCTTCCATATTGCAGCACATCAGCAATGCCAGAGGTGTAGAGCGAGTCTGTCACTCCCTCTGGCCAGCTGACTGGGATGGATGGGGGAACTCCAGTATGCCCAGTGTGCAAGCAGCAGGCATTATGGATGTGTGGACCTGGGTGCATAGGCACAGAAACCAAACCTATCCCAATGTAAAGCTGCCCACTGTTGGCAAGCCAGGGTTGCTGAGTCAGCCTCCAGGAAAGGGTTTTTTTGTGTATGGGCAGGACTCCAGTTAGGACAAGTTACAGTTCCACAATCCCTGAGCTGCAAGGTGGTGCAGGATGACAAGACAGGCTGGTGCAGCCCCAGGCAGCAGCTGCCTACTAGTCACACCAGAGACATTTCAGGACAACTAGAGCAGAAAGGAATCAAACGTTACTAGATCAATAACTGCATCTGGTTTTGGGAGGCTGCTTCCCTACAGCCCTGAAAAGGAAATAAATAGAGACCAAAGGGTCTTGCATATGCACCCCTGTCATTTCTTTCTACAACACCAAGCAGAATAAACAAACACAGACATCAGGATTTGCAGCAAATATTCTATTTTTCATGGCCTTAAGTCATCATACATATTTGCCACTTAACACACCAGCACATACACTGGCTGTTTGCTTTGAAAAGGGATTGAATGCAGGTGTTTCATAATGGCCTCTGAGGCCTGCACAGGTGATGGCACCTGAAATGTCCCCAGGTGCATGAGGCAGAGCAGACTGAATAATCGGCCTGAAGACAGGCTGGTTTGAATATGTCTTTCAGAGACAGCTGCTCCATCGCATTCTTGATCCAGACGCAGGTCAGAGATATGCTGTGTCACACCCAGCTGCTTGCTGTCCTGCTTTGGAAGCTCATTTCACTACTGAACAGAATTGGGACAATTTTGCCCACCTCTAAAATCAAAATCTAACTGTCTTGGTAACTGCCAAATGGCATCTCTCTCGAAGAGTATCTCTGTGGATTTGCAAACATTTAAAGATTCAACAGCGTTTCTGCTTAGTTATGTTTGTTTTTAATGACCTGCTTTTTAACTTCATTCCCTCAAAGCCCTATGATACAGATAAAGAGACAGGAAAAAAATTACCAAGAACTGTTGTTTTATTGGAAACAGAGTCAGGAGTTCAAATTCAATGTGAAATGAATATACTTGACTGTCAGCAGGTGGCTCTGTGTTAAGAGCGAGCCCTGTTCTTGATGTATGCACAAAACTGGAACAGTTTAAAACAATCTATTTTATTTTTTAAGCCAGCAGGAAGATGATAAAGGCCTGTAGGAACAATACTGGTCAAGTGGGGCAATTTTTCCTTATTTTTAGTATTCTATTTCACTCAAGGTATTGATTTACCTAAGGTAAACCTGAAGGGAGACTTTAAAGGGGCACAGAAGTAAAACATGTTCTGAAGATTCCCTGAGTACCTTGCTTTTCAATACAGACTTGAAATGGCAGAGAGCTACTGCTCATCACATTACTGTCACACTGCATTGCAAAGAGTTGTCCATCTTTTGGTTACAGACTGGTGCTACCCAGCACACGTTGTTCAGTTTGCTTTTTTTAAGATTTAAAACAATGAAGATCAGCTTAGATCTCCAGACGTCCCAGGGAACAGTGGTTTATTGCTAACATCTGGCGCTGATCTTCTTTTTCCTTTGTGTTTTGGAAAAGATATTGTCAAAGGGTCCTGTAACTACCCCTCAGGAGAGATTGCAGAATCACAGAATTGCTGAGGCTGGAGGGCAGCTCTGGGGATTGCCTAGTTCAATGCACCTGCTCAAGGCAGAATCAACTAGAGGAGGTTGCTCAGGGCCATGATCAGTAGGGTTTTGGATATCTTTTTTGTATGGTTAAACAAAGTTCTTTTAATTGATTTTGTGCCCATTGCCCCTTGTTCTGTCACTGGACACCACTGAGAAGAGTGTGGCTCCATTTTCTGTACTCCCTCCTGCCTGATATTTGTGTACTTGGATAAGATCCTCCTGAGACTTCTCTGCACAATCAGAGAGCTCTTTGAGCCTCTCCTCCTGTGCCAGATGCTCCAAGCCCTTAATTATCTTTGTGGTCCTTTGCTGGATTTGCTCTAGTATGTCCATCTCTCGTACTGGGGAGCCCAGAACTGGACCCAGCAATTCAGAAGTGGCCCCACCAAGGCTAAGCAGAAGGAAAGGACCATGCTCTTTAACCTGTAGGCAGCACTTCTCCCAGTGCAGCCCAGGGCACTGTAAGGCTCCTTTACAAGGACAAATTGCTGGCTCATGGTCAACTTATTGTTCACCAAGACTACCATGTCTTTTTTCCAAACTGCTTTCCAGCCTGTCAGCTCCTGAAGTATACAGTACTAATGCATGGGGTTGTTCCTCCTCAGATGTAGGACTTGGCATTTCTATTCACTGAACTTCATAAAGTTCAAGTTTTACTGTTTGTCCAACCTGTCAAGGTCTCTCTGGCTGGGAGCACAACCATCTGATGTATCAACCACTCCTCCCAGTTTTATATCATCTACAAACTTGCTGAGGATGTACTCTGTCCCATCCTCCAGGTCATTAATACAGAGCTTAATCAGTACTGGACACAGCACCAGCCCTTGAGATATTCCATTAGTGACTCAGTTGTGGTGGTTTTACCTTGGCCTAATGCCAGATATCCACCAAAGCCATTCTACCACTCTCTTCTCAGCTGGACAGGGGAGAGAAAATATAATGAAAGGCTCACGGGTTGAGATATGGGCAGGGAGAGATCACTCACCAGTTACCATCATGGGCAAAACAGACTAGATTGGGGAAATTAATTGAATTTATTACCAATCAAATCAGAGTATGATAATGAGAATTAAAATCAGTCTTAAAAACACCTTCCCCTACACCTTTCTCCTTACCAGGATTAACTTTATTCTCGATTCTCTCCCTCCTCCCCACCAGTGGTGCAGGGGAATGGGAAATGGAGGCTGCAGTCAGATCTCCACATGTAGTTTCTGCCGTTCCTATCTCCTCAGGGAGAGGACTCAGGGTCCCTCCACAAACTTTTCCAAAATGAGCCCTTCCTATAGGCTACAGTTCTTCATGAACTTCTCCAGTGTGGGTCCCCTGTGGTATCACAAGTCCTGGCAGCAAACTGGCTCCAGTGTGGGCTCCTCTCCCCATGATCCACAGGTCCTGCCAGGAGCCTGCTCCAGCACAGGCTTCCCATGGGGTCACAGCTTCCTTCAGACAGTTGGCTGCTCCGGCACGAGATCCTCCACAGGCTGCAGGTGGATCTCTTCTCCCCTGTGGCTGCTCGGGCACAGCTGCCTCACCATGGTCTGCACCATGGGCTGCAGGGGAATCTCTGCTCTGGCACCTGGAACACCTCCTTCCCCTCCTCCCCCTTCTCCTTCACTGACCTTGGTGTCTGCACAGCTGTTTCTCTCTCCTCTCTTCTCTGGCTGCAACTACTTCTGTGCAGTAATTTTTTCCCCTTCTTAAATCTGTTATCCCAGAGGTGTTAACACCGCCAGCCACTGCTGGTGGGCTTGGCCTTGGCCAGTAATAGGTCTGTCCTGGAGCTGGCTGGCATTGGCTCTGTCAGACATGGAAACTTCTGGCAGCTTCTCAGAGAAACCACCCCTGCAGCCCCCCTGCTTCCAAAACCTTGCCACACAAACCTGGTATACTGGTTTCTGCTGGACTTCGTGCCACTGGTCACAACCCTCTGCGCCCAGCCATTCAGCCAATTTCCAACCCACTTTATTGTCCACTTACCTTGCCCGTACCATAGTTTGTCTATGACAATGTTATGGGAGACACTGTTGAAAGCCTAACTGAAGTCAAGTTAAACATCAACTGCGCTCCCCTTATCACCAAGCCAGCCATGACACCATAGAAAGCTAGAAGGTCAGTTAAGCGTGATTTCCCTTTCATAAATCCATGCTGACTATTCCCAGTCATCTTCTTGTCCTTAATGTGATTTGAAATGGTTTCCAGGATTATTTGCTCTGTCATCTTCCCACGGACTGGGGTGAGGCTGACTGGCCTGTTGTTCCCAGGTCCCTTCTTCTTGCCCTTCTCGAAGACAAGAGTGACATTGGCCTTCTTCCAGTGATCAGGAACCTACCCAGATCACAACAACATTTAAAAGACAAACAAAAGTGGCATCACATTGACATCAGCCAGTTCCCACTGCACTTGTAGGTGCATCCCATCAGGTGCCATGGACTTGTAAGTGTCTGGTTCAAGAGGGAGAGCTTCAGCTTTAAAGGAGCTCCCATGGGGAGAAGCCTCGTTATTGCCTTTTTCAGATCCTTCTTCAAAACAGGTCATACCAGCTCGCCTTGGATGTGGCCAGCTAAACTCCTGGGTGTGTACTCAGGGTCCTGGCTGAATTTGTGAGGCTGGCTGTTAGGATAAACTGTCTGATTTGCAGGAGTAAATGGGAAAGGAGCTATAACAATAATGAAAGCCTGGATTTTGCAATTCTGTCAGTGGGGAGAAGGAAGGAACTATGCACAATTTGCAGGTTTTAACGAAATTCTACTCTTCTATGGTTATCTTATAGTGTTCATCCCACCTGAGCATCCTTTTGGGGTGTGAAGTTTGACTATACTGCCTCCTGAGTGGATTTTCTACTTCTCAGTATCTTCTTCATGAACAGTAGAAGTGAGAAATAGTTTGATTAAAGCTTGTGTGCTCACAGAGCTTGCTTAAACTGAGAGGTGTGTACAATGTGAAAGTTATTTACAGATAGAACAACACAGACTTTCTTTCTTTTACTATTATTATAATAATAATGATAATACATATTTGTACCTAAAAATGAAAGCTTTGCAATACTTGAGATTTTTTCTGATTTACACACTGGTCTATTTATTTCTGTGAGCACTGATTTCTAGTATTCATTAAAAAAAAAAGAGAAACTCTTTAACTTGTACATAGTACAGTACAAAATGCTAGTTTTCAAAGGACAAAGAATAACATTGCAAAATATAAACAAGAATGTAACATGGACATTTTTGTATTTATAAATTATGCTTTCGTGATGAAGTCTCTGTATGACGGAGATGAGCCTAAATTCAACTGATACTTGAAATTGCACATGCTTACATGAGGAATTTATAAGGTCTTTTGTTTCTTGATAGGTTATCAGATGTAAAATCCATCTTTCCTTTGACTTTATAAAACATCTAAGAGTAATTCTTCTTATCTTTCAATATAATAATTGCAGAAGGATGTATTAGATAAAACTCTGGATAAGAAAATTTTATATTAATTATTAGAAGGTCTATATGAATTAGAAAGACTTTTATGTCTTGTTGTTTGTTTCCAGATGTCCACTTAGGTTCAGATTTACTACAGACTAGCAAGTCAATGGGGGATAGCCTGGTGTAATTAAGTGGCCTTAATCTCTTTTGAAGTCAGGTTTCATCTCGTAAGACTAATTCTTCCTCACACTGCTCTTTTATGTATAGATGAAATAGTGCAGGGACACAATACATCTGAAAAAAACTCCTGTAAATTATGAGTGATTTTCTCCTAAACATTGGAAATTATATATTAAAAACTGGTGAGCCCTTGTATGTTGTGTATTTACATCTATGTTTGAAAAGTGAAGATAAAATACTAATATTCTATTAATATAGAGTATTTTTTACAAATTGCTTTTACAAGTAGCAAATGATTACACTAGGTGCAAGGCAGGAGCAAACCAGCATTAAATTTCTAAGTTTCTACCTGCATGTATAGTAATGACTATATTTTACAGTAAAAGAGTCATTAAAATATCTGTTGTCTGAAATGACTCTGAGGCACGCTGACCACCTGAAATAACACTTTAGAATCAGGCAGTGTCTCCAGAAACCCCAACTATGTGCCACCTGATGGACGTACGTGTTGGTATCACAGAAGACTCTTAGGTGTTATTTCAGTACAAAGACAATTGATAATTTTGCTGAATTATAGTCATGTGTCCTCTGAACTTCACAACATCACTGAAATTGTGACCCCTTGTGCCAAAAGAGGTTTTGGGCCTCATTTTCTTAAATTTGTTTCAGTGGCATCATCTGGTTGTACTGCTCAACATGACCAACAATAAACAAGGCTTGGCAAGAGAGAATATCTGTGTTTCTCAGGAAAACAAAGAGACACTTACTGCAATGGACAAACAAAAGTGCTGGAATTCTGATTTTAGTTCCCTGTTATCTGACAGCCTGGCTGATAATGCTTGAATTCATTTCAAAATAGAATCAACATGTATTTCCACCATGAATATATCCAATTCATGGTCTTATAGGTGACTACTAATGTCATAGTATTTCAGAGGACTGCTGCATCACTGATACAGCAACAGTGCACTGTCATATGTAGGTTTGCTTTCTCAAATAGCTTTAAATTCAAATACCACCATTGCTTATTTTTAGCTAAAAACAAAGCACTGTCAAAGGACACAGACCTTTCACACTTAAAGAGGTTTCCAGCTTAATGTGATAAAGTTTATCCCTTCCCTATTGACCTCTTTAATACCCCACATAATCTTTCTGTGCAAAGAATGTGTCTATGAGCCTTTTTACCTTAGGAAACATCTCTGAATAAATGTTTTTCTTTACACTGATTAACACTTTGATTGTGACAGGTGTCTGGAGATACAAACACTCAGACATTTTAAGGCAATTTTTGCGAGCCTTCGCATGAGTAATTTGTAGATAAAATATTTATTCTGGACTCAGTTTTAATCTATCTCATATATATATATATAAACATATATAAATAAAATATTATTGTTCTGCCATTAAATTAGGATTGAACTATAAGACTGTATGAAGTATATGAATAGTATTTTTTTCAAATAATGTTGGAACACATCCATCAGCACTGATTTTGACAGTATCTGCTAGGAGGAAGAAAACACTCTGATTTGGAGCTGATTAATGTTCCATGTTGCAAAACAGGCACTGCTGAGCCAGAGAAGGCTTTCCCTCCCTGTGATCCGACAGAAAATTCTGCCTTCAAGACAAGATTTTGGCTATTTCTTTTCTCCTGCAAACAGGTACAACTCCACTGATTTATCCAATTCATCCAGTGTTGGCAGGAAGACTCACACTCAATTTGGAATCTGTTTGTTGCAGTGAATTGGAAAGCAATAGTTTTAATGGCTACATTTTAAAAATCTTGGATATTCACTAAAAAAAAAAAGGTTTTAATAAAGTGGAAAGTCAGTAGCTAACTGAAGAAGCATGGTGTAGTAGGTTGTGATATTAATGGAGCATACACTGGCAGTGTGCATAAGAAGGTGCAGAGGATGAATGTATAAATGCTGCATATTAGGGTATGCACTGAAGGATTCAGCGCAATTTAATGGATTTCAGCAATTGCACAAAAGCAACTGCAATTAAAAAGTCTTCTGATCATTGATCAATTCTCATACCACCTGTATGAAGTGGGTCTCTGGCTATGGCTGCACTGCAGGACTTTGCTATTATGCAAGGACTTCACAGCAGTACACAAGGGAAATAACACATGATTTTTTGTCATTGAAATAGTAACATTTAGTATGCTGAGATAAAGCATTCTTCTCCTCCATGCTGTGAAACACATACCTCCTGTGATGAGAAAGGTCACACTTCGAGTCCATTTTACTCTAAAATTCACTGTATAAATATAATGGGATGAAAAGGAGAGAAGTACAAACCCACTGTTGTAATGCATTTTAAAGTTAAAACTTCAGGAGCAGAACCCACAGAAATCCAGAGTTGGTGTCAACAGTCATTTCTCTTTCGAATAGAATTAAGTTCTTCTGCTACTTGAACACAGCATGCATATTAAATGCAGTATCCTCTAGTGCTATTGTCGTACCTGGTGCATGGATTAAAAGAAAATGGAAATTCCTCCTTCTGCTCTTGGTGAATGATTTTTTTGCACTCCTTGGCTTTGGTGAAATGTTTTATGAAAGACTTACCTTTAACATGCTGTAAAATGGAAACTGCTGTAGGGACCATAATTCTGACTTCTCTACATTTTCAGTCAGGTGATACACTACTGAAGCAGAGCATATTTTTGTACGCAGTTTCCCTACCAGCATAAAGGAAAAAAAAATTTTAAACAGGCTTGGCAGCTCTAGGAAGTTACCAGGAAAAAGGTGTGGTCTGTGTTAATTTGATATAGTGGCTTAAGTCTTATTTCATTATTCAAAGATCCCTTGCACACCTCCTGTACAGACATTAAACAGATCCAATCTTGCTGAGGGAACAGCATAGCTCTAATACCGATAGCAGAATGGCTACTGGTAAGTGATATTTTATTCCTTTCATTGAAGCCATGGCCAACAGGAACCAAATTTTTGATGAAATACGGAGAATACTGCCTGAGGCCTCCTAGGTAAGTGCTCCAATACATGTGTATTTCTTTAATAGCTAGTATAATCAAGGAGCAAATATCAGTCCTTCAGCACATATGAAACATGTTGACATTTTTTCTGGAAAATCTGAAAAGCTCAACAAGACACACTGCAAAGGAATCAGCCACCGACCGTTTTCCTGGAGTTTACAGCTATTTTCACTCCTTATTCTACCAGAAAGCACCATTTGAGACTAGACAAGCAAGACTGGAGGTATAAAATGTTTTCCACCAATGAGATGCAGACATGAACTGGGATAGCTCCAGTAAGCTGAACACCATTTGCTTACAGAGGAAGCACTCGCTTTTCAGAGCACAGGCGTCTCTGTGCCGGTGTCCATGGAGAAAATCTTCATCCGTCTTGGATCCATTATGTACTCTGTAATGTATGTAGAGGGAAAAAGTCGAAGCATTTTACAACAGCTGGCAGGGAAAAGAGTCCACATGTTCAAGCATTTGGGGGGATTTAAGTTTCCTGCTAATGTGCTGCACTAACTGTGCAATGAATGCTCACACTCACAAGAACTGCTGGACGTGCATGCTGAGCAAAGTTTCATTTGGCTACCAAGAGAAAAGGAGGGGAGGACAAACTCCAGTACAATTTATTTCAGTCAATATGTGTAGTCAAACAGTTTTAAGGCTGCATTTTGATGCAAAGTCTGAACTGTTGTACTGTGGCTGCATCTGTGAAGGCAGCCGTCCTGCTTGCCCCCTCGCTGCCCCCTGTGGTGCCTGAAGTCATCTGCTTGTGGTGGCCAGGGGCTGAATTGGCTTGAGAAAACGATCTGCCTGGAAAATAATCCTTTTTTGTTTACTAGGGTAATTTACAGGCAGATCACTTCACTCATCTGGTCCTCTGGAAGGGTTCAGAAATGTTTGTCCTGGCACATAGGTGACAGAGGAGGTGGGGGAGACAGGATCATTGCTCCACATACACACTGCTAGTTTAACATACTTGAACTACAGCCCAAATAAAAACCAAAACTGCATCTTGGGCACAAATGAGAACTTGTGAATGGGTTTCTGCACCTCTCCCTTCCCACCACGCTTGGCTCCCAGCTTTGCGAATTCCTGGCATGTGCCATTGAAGTCGATGCACAGATTCCCCTGCTTTGCTGAGCTCTGGGACACCAAGGCATGCCAGCCCTAACTGGGTCAGAGACTTTCTTTGTACAAGTGGGCTGAGCTGCTGGGAAACCTCACTGGAGCCACGAAGCTGCTTCTCACACATGCTCCTCTCCCAGAGCAATGGCGGGGGACAGGGTTAGGAGGGGGAGCGGATGAAGTGGGGCTGAGCTTGCACCACACTTGACTCCCTGCCAGCATAAGCCTCCTTACAGAGCTTACAGTCACAGCACAAGCCCGAGTAAAGCTCCAGCTGCTCCCACGGCTGCCAAGGCTAAGCACCCTGGGATCAGAGCAGTGCCACCAAACTCTGCATCTGTCACTAGGATCTCCTCTGTGCTCAGAAAGTGGGGGAAGAGTGAACAAGAGACAAATAAGCCTATTAGTATTTATTATTTGTATTATTATAGCACCTCAGTGCCTAGTCGTGGACCAGAATCTCATCCTATTAGCACTTTGAAAACCCAGAGCCAAAGTCCCTGCCCCAGAGGGCTTACAATCTTCATTTCCAAATTGTGGGGGGAGGAGGGTAAAAAGAGATGGAGGGGGTAAAAGGGAGCAGTGACAAAACATTGATCACTGTGATGGAAAACATTGGTTTTCTGGTAAGAACCATCAGCTCTTAAATGCTTAGCTGGATTTAGACATTCTTCACACAGTCAATACTTTGCATTTCTCATGAAAAAAAGCATCAAAAATTCACACAGAATTTTTTGTTATATTCAGTGAAAAACATTTCTCATTGCAAGAAACACACACAAGGTTATTTTTAAAAAATACTGTTTAGTTTGTTCTAGGCAGATATCTGAACACATTTACAAAGTCTACACATGCAGTGTATAAAAAAAGTTCAAAATTTTAACCAACTTTTTTGGCTCATTCCTTTATTTAATTTGCACTCTTGCAAAAAAAAGAGATACCTCCTAATTAAATTTTTGAAGATAAAATAGAAGTGATTTTATATAAACTACTTTTCTGGACACACTTGTATTTTCCCTGTGCTCCTTATTTAAAACATAATCTAAATAGAAATTATAACCTTGGCTAGATACAATGACAGAGAACAACTGTGTATTTGGGAAACCTATGTAACAAATTTTACAGGTTTTTCTGATCAAAAAGTGTTATTACAACTTTGTGCAAGAAGGGCATGCGGTTTACAACTTTTTGCAAGCATATCTTCTGTGCATATTTTTAATCACTTGCCTGTAAGGGGCCAAATCCTGCTGTTCTGCCCAAAGTTTCTCTAAAATCAACAGCTCCTTGACATTGTGCTCTATTCTGCTGGCCTCCTACTGTGTGTCATAGTTAATACTGTGAATAGCTCAGTTTGAGTTCAATATTCCTGGTTTTAACTATAATTACTCTATGGTAGTAAGTGTTTGCAGGTTGAAGTATCTTACAGAGGCCTGTAGGATAGTATGATTTATACCCATGCAGAGGGCTGAAGGGAAACAAAACTAGCTGGGCAGTTCGTAAAATAATTAAACATTTTCCATGATCAGCTCTGCTATTTGCCATTTGGATAGCCCCGACCAGAATCACCTAAGTAACCTGTACTCTTTACCTGAAAATAACTTTCAATATTAGCTTTCTTCTATGCATTCTCTAAATTGCTGTAAACATCCAGGATATCCATATATATAAACATATGCACGTGGGTATGTGTGTGTATACATGCATATATATGTATAAGTGTATATATATATATATATGTACACACACACAAACATACATACATGTACATATATGGATATATAGCTATGACGTAGTTGGGAAACAACAATGTCATTTTTATTGCATTCTTAAGTATCATAGAACAAGGGTATTATAGGCACACATCTTAACTACTCATCCTTTACTACAGTCCTAAAGCTCATTTACCTGAGATCTGCATCTGTAAAAATAAAGTTCCATTTTTAGCTGCATGTTACAAAAGACTAAATATCAGCCCCACAGATATGAAATTACAACTTAATTTTGAGACTAATTTACTACCAGTAAAATACACTATCTTATAAAAAAGATACTGCTGAAAGAGATACATATTAAAAAGGAAACACGATTCTTAGAGGTTTAAAAATCTCCCTATGCCTTCTCACATCGTAATAAATTTATAAAAAATATTTGACACGGAAAATCTCCACAGAAAGCATCCTGCTGAAATCACATACCCTTTAAGCCACCCATCTCGCAAAAGTTACATAGTTCAGGAGGGCGAACTCCGTGACGTAGGTATTCAATTCTCGTCATCCCGTCTGTAGTGAATAGTTTGTATTTCCTGAGCTATGAACATGGCCATCTCTCTAGTGCCCGCAGCAATCACTCGGCAGGACATAAGATCCAGAGGTCCCCCTGAGGACAAGAGGATTAATAAGAACTGTCTTAAATACAAGCCATGCTGTAATTAGAGAGCTTCAAAAAACACTGGAACAACTTCATACGTAGATCCTTCTGGGGTGGGAAGAACAACCTAATTCAGCAACTCCTGTCTGGACATCTCCAGCAAAAAATTATTTTGGGAAATTCTAGGTACAGAGCCAAAGTATGCAAGAGAAGCTGTGAATGCCTAGATTTGCTCAGTATCCAACAATAAATGCAATATTCCCTTCTAGCAACAGGAAGGGGTACAATAGAAATTAGTTCATTCAGCATAGCCTTTCTCTTAATCTGCCAGATCTTTCCAAAGTATCCAGGTATTGGTCACCAGTAAACCATTACTCTGAGATGTGTACCATCTAAATGAATAAAGTAATAATCTGGAGCTTGTGCTGTCCTTCACTCCCCCTGACTAGTTTTCAGTCATATATGTTCAGACTTTGATACCTCAGAGTCCTCCTTTCCTGGGAGGTTGCGTTTGTTGAATGTGCTTGGAGTCTGAGCGCACCTACCAATCTCCTGGGCTGGTTCTTTAGTGTAAATATGATGCTTTAAAGGAATTACTGAAAGTCATGGAAATACAGTGACTCAGAAGACCTTCGATGTGATGAAACCCCAGGCTGGAATTACATGAGTGTGTCCTGAATAACAGCCAGTCTAGTGGAGAGCACAGACGTTTCTACAGAATATTGCGAGAAACGAGATAGAGCCACAGGGGAAGGACTGCTCTGAGGTAACAAGTTGCCCTGAAGTAGCCACTCAATCCCCCAAAAGTCAGTGAAAACAAGGATATGCTCACCTGAAGTGTCTATCACAGTGCCGCCTGCTTCTCTAATGATGACAGTCGCCGCTGCCAGGTCCCAGCAGTGTAACCCAAACTGGTAATAGGCGTCTGCAGCGCCGGATGCCAAGTGGCACAGAGCCAGGGTTGAGCTCCCAATGACACGGACCCTAAACCCCATGAGAAGGGAACATGGTAACATAAAGAAGAAAATGCCTTTCATTTCAACCTATGTGTTGAGATCACAAAATGTACAACACACTTGTTTGGTTGGTTTTTTTTTAAAAAAACTACTTGTTTTAATGACTTTTTCATCACAAATGTGAGACATATATTGTAAAGTATCTTACCCATGTGCTTGGGCCTTGAGCAATCTCTCAATGTTACCAAGGAACAATTTCAAAGTTGCAGGGTCACGTTTTGGACCAATTTCTGTTAAAATTAATGCCTTCGAGATATCTGCAATGGCAGGGAGATGTATCCATTAATTCAACAGGTTCCAGGTAGGTTCTGTAAATTCGTTTTTAAGTTAAACACTAATGGACTTTTCACACAAAAATAATTTTCATGTCCCTTTTTCTACCCCGAACTCTTTCATAGGATAAATGGCAACTTTGCATAAACATTCAAGCAAAATTAGGTTTATCATATCAAATGATCTGCTCTAAGCATATTAAAAGAAAAAGAACAGGAAGATTAAAACGAAGAATGCATCCTTACATTCCTTCTCTTTCCATACATTGTTTTATTTCATTGATTGGTCACCTTTTGGCAAATTCACTAATATTAGCAGTCAACTAAAAATAATCCAGTGACCTAGTAACTATTAATGATGCCAATATATTCATATTTAAAAACAGGATGGTTCTTGAATAGGGAATTTTAATGTAATTTGTTAACCAATTCTAAACATCTAGGAGCACAGTAAGAGGAAAAAAATGTTTCTGACTAAATCATCAGTGACTCAGTAGTAGCTCATTCCAACATTTCAAAGACTGAAGACACCTTATGACAGAAAGAAATCCCGTCTTATCACAAACTAAAGCAGTATCTTTATTCATAATAACATATGAATGCTCTGTTTGTCTTGTGTTCAGCAAGGGCAATTCTGACCTAGAGGAGGTGAAGGTATCAGCCTTGTGCACAGTCAAAGGAGAGACTCACAGTGACTTGAAAGCTCTTGAAGTAGTCCTCACGTGACATCTCAATATTGCCAGTCTATAACAAGCGTATGCCAATGTAGGTGGAGGTGGTTGATCAAATGCCAAGTGTCCCTGCTTCTGCTGTGCCAGCTGAACTCAGAGGCATTAGAGAGATGACAAAACTCAAAGGTTTAGCGGTTGATTACTTGCTAACTATGCTGTGCCCAATGTCAGGTGTCACCTTCTATCCTGGGTTAGGGGCAAGGCAGTCATTCAGGTAGGGAACATCTACCTGCTTATTACAGCTAATTGCATAAGCTGAAAGTTCTCAGCAGACGTAGCAAGGAGGTTTTCAAAAGCAAATTAGGATGGAGTGAGACATTTAATTACCCAGGTTGCCAATGAATTTAGTATTGGAGATGAACATTATGGATTCAAGCAATGTGGTAAAATGGTTGGTGAGTAAAAGGTATGCAGTTAGATTAAAAGTTACCAGGTGTCACAAATCTTAACCATAGGAACATAGACTTAACAACCATTTTTCAAACTACTGCATTAAAATATAAAACCACCAATCCAGGCATGCTGTAGGGTATTTGTTATTTAGCTACTACTGAAAACTCTGGATGGCGAAAGCAATCTGCCTTAGCTTGTTTTCCATAATAGACCCAATTTACAATTAGAGACCATTTAATGCACACCTCATTGCTGAAACACACCAAGCATTCACACCACACCAGTCATTGTTAGGTTGTGACTAAGATACTTGTTCTTTTGAGTTATTAAATATATTTCGAATGCATAAATGGATCTCTGATTTTCATCAAGGCTACAGGGAGAAATTGGTTGAAGAGACTAAGGCAAGTAAGAAGGAGGTGTCTGCTTAGGAAAAGGAGCTGGCTGATCACAATATTCAATGGGATTTCAGGAATTCAAGATACAAGATCAAATTTACTGACTATTCCTCATTCTGACAGAGGCCAAAAAATAAGCAGGTTTGGTAGAAAAAATTTAACAGTGATATGGATAGATTTATGAGGAAAAGAGCAATTCTGTTGACCACAAGAGATTAAAAAAAGAAAATACATTTATAGTATTAGCACATGTAAGGCCTGATGTGAATCTAAGCATGATAAGACAGTATCACTCAAGATCAAAGGGAAGATGGATCCTTCATTTAAGTGTATCCTAGCTGCTTGGACTCCCATACCAGACCTCTAAAAAACTGGTCGTTTACAAAGAACAGTGTTTGCCCGGGCTGTGATTTCAGTTGTTTAAATCTGAACAATGAATGTAGAGTACATCAATGTTATACAACGGTCACGTTTCCTGAAACAAAAGGCAGGAAGTAACATGACAGCTTGGATCTCAAACACATCGTGGCCACCTCAATTCCAGTGGTGTGTGGAGGGAAACACAGTCTCTCTTCCAGGGCTGGTTCATTTCACTGAAGCCACAGCCCTTACAGAGCAACTGTGATTTAAAACACCCAAAACATCAGTAGAAGTGATACTAAAGTAGATCCAGCTTCACTGGTGAAAATTTCCCACCACCAAATGATATATCTCAAAACGAAAGAAAATTTCAAAGCATTTGGAAGGGCAGAAGGTCTACTTCCCTTGCTATGTTCTAGACACCCACATAGATCAGATGTCCAGAGGCAGGAAGACAGAAGTGACATGTGCCAAAATTGCTCCTTGATCAACTGGAAACCAGAACTCTCTGACCGCAAAAGAAAGTCAAGCCATTTCAACAGTGGTTCATCCAGCCCAGCTGGGAGCACCCCTAGTTCTTCCTAATAGTCTCTGCCAGCATGGGCTTTTGTGGAATAGGAGATATTTGAGCACTGACAAAAATGTGAGGTATAATTAGTGATTAAAATCTTAGGGGTCATTGACTTTACATATTGCTCCACGTCTCTAAATAGGGAGACCCCAGATCACTACTAATTTAGGTGAATAGCCAAACTTCCCAAATTTCAGCGAAATTTTGATGCAGGGTCTGCTTGGGGTATTAAGGAAATCTCCAGGTTAAATTGCTTGAATTTACTGTGTTTTAAGCTAATTAAATCTCTTTGGGGAGAAATTTTTACCATCTCTTGTGTACAGTGATGTACATTTTTGGCATATGTCTGCTTCTGCCTACAACTGAGTGTTATGCTCTCCTCTGCATTTTAATTGACTAAAAGAAAACTTCTCTACACACGTCAGATTATTGTTATCCGTTATCATTAGGCAAACAGATAGATCTGTGACCCGGTTTACCAATACAAGAATTCTATTAAAGTGTTGACGAGGTGTTGCTGGCTATCTGCACATCGAAACATACCTCACACGCAAGAGCAAGCTGTTAGAGAACCCCTAACGAAGCATGCATCCTTTAGTTTACTGTCAGCACGTATGCCTACAGACATAATACACTTTGTGACATAAAAGTTTATTGGAAAATAAGTGAATAACAGCCACTATAGTACTGTGAATTTGATTCACCATTCCCATTGCATCTTGCTTATAAAAAGTTATGCCAGTGTACAGCTGGAATGAAACTGGTGAATCTACACATTCTTCCTTATTTTAAACAACGGTTGTGAAGCAAAATTATTTAGGATTATTTAAATAGTTCATATTCAGATGTATATTTTAAAAAGAAAAGGAGGAAAATTGTGGTTTTTCAGAAAAAAACAAACACAAAATAACAAAATTATCATGCAGGTGAAATACTTTCCATCAGGATAATGATGTTCATTATCCTAATGATGATTTGCAACAACTCTGAAACAAAATTAACATATTCCTTTTAGAGTTCTAACAAAATCTAGACCAACCTGTCTCTTTTGATACCTGAAGCCTTTTGTCATTACAAAATGCCCCTTGACCTCTTCTACCAGTGTATAATCGTTCTTCAGTGCAGTGGTAAATTACACCAAATTCAAGCTTTAAGATTTTGAAAAGGAAAGAAATGAATGCAACTCAAATTACTCATCATAAATATAAACAACTACTAATGGCAGAAAGATCAGCAATATTTTAATTGGTACACATAATCAAAGATTATATTGATGCTAATAAACTGGAATATTTTTATTATTACTGTGATATTGAGATATAGGTCATATAAAATTCAGTTTATAAAGAAAAGTTAATGCAATGTGTTCCTGATCCTCTAAACTCTTACTTGCAGCTTGTTTCTGTTCACATGAGAATGGCTTAAATGCCAAGTTGATTTCAAATTCAATTGTATGTCTTTACTGAAAATATGCAAGTCCTCTAAGGTAAGATTCTGAATGCTTTGCTTTCACTGGTGAGCAGTTACACTTTGAAGTAATCCCACTGACTTTGGCTGGACCCTGATCAGTCAAGCATCTAAATCAGAAGCCATGGCACACTGTTCATTAACAGTGGATGCTTTTGTATGCACTTCAACTTTCGTGATGCATTTAATTTGCCTGCCTTTTCAAGCAAAGCAGTACACTCTGGTCACTTGTTCAAATGTTTCTCTGCAAAATTCTTTCGTTTACACATAAAAGTGAGAATCTCTTGAAGTCACAGGACTGCAAGAGAAGGAATTTGGAGAGAAATAGCAAATACTGTGACCCTCAATGAAAGCTTAAAAATGTGCAACACTGGAATTTTTGTGGGATATTCTGTTTACCGATGAGAAGAGGGTCCAAATTTGACCCTTGGTATTCAAAATTTCCATTACTTTAATGGGTTTCAGCACAAGATTTTAAAGCACGTCACAAACTCCAAAGGTCAGCTCTGAAAATCACCCCTAGATAAGTACTATTAGGAATATTTAATTTAGGGGTGGACAGGTACACAAAAACTCAGTGACTTGCCCAAGGTGTCAGAAGTTGGCAACAGGGTCAAGAAAACATCTCAGATGTTCTAGACTTGAAAATCTTCTCCTGCTGCACTCCTTGTTCATCAAAGACAATTCAAAGAAATAGACTGTCCTCACTCCCTACCCTGAGGTCCCATCTAAACCAAGGGGTTTTTTTTGAGGAACACACTATTAATAGTGTCTTTCCCTGAAGACATCTGCAGGAATTTCTTCGGTACATTCAAGGCTTATATTCAGGCCAGTTCCCTTGTGTGTACTTTGGCTCCTTTTCAGTTTACTACTTTTTTTTGCTTTTCCCATTTGTTTACTGAGGGAAATTTAACATCATTCCTTATTTTTGTTTCAGCTTTGTTTAGTTTACATAACCCAAAATACGCAGCATCAAAATCATTATGGTGTTTTAGAAAACATAAATATTAGAGAAAACTGTCTGGTAATAATATGTAGTATTCAAAAGGACCTCTGGGAATGAATAAATTTCAGAAAAGCATGGAAGTGTTTCTCTGCATTTTCCATGTTTGAAAAGTCTAACCAAAGAAGTACACAACATTATTCTGTTTAAATCAGTATGAGGTACTAGCACTTCTGAAAACTAGGTTGTTACTTAACAGAATTCTTGCTGGCTTCACTTAAAGCTATACTTATATTTAAGATTGTTGAGTTAGGCTGAAAGAGGCACATTCCTTGGCAATTTGAATAGCTAGTTGGTCTGTATATATCAAACTGTATACTGGCAACATCTGGAGAAAAGGCACTAGCATGAATGAGTACAGCTAGGAAACTCAATATGGCACATATGAAGTCTAGGTAGTCTCCCATCCTTGCTGTAATCAAGCTCTCATGTGGTAAATATAGTTATTTTACTATGTTAAGAAAAATATAAAGGCAGATTAAATGAACTAGGCCCATAATTTTGCACTCTTCATAAAATCAGTTCTAAATTGATTCATAGGAGGAGTTAGCTTTCACAGGTACTGCTAGCAGGAAAGAAGCAATAAAAATAACATAAGAACACTAGGAGATATGTTCAAATTATGAAGAGGCAGCACTATATTGAACTTACTATGATTTTTGTCTAACATAACCTTGCTTACACCAGTACTCCCTTTTTCTCCACATAAATCCTATAATATTTATAATAATTCATAAGAATTCTCTTTTAATTGCCAGTTTGCATCAGTAACTTTTGCAGGACTAAGATTTTAGATCAGTAAAGTGTGATCAGATGCATTTAAAAAGCATGGAAAAACCTGAGTAGTGACTGATTTTTTAAAAATTTTTTATTTAAAGTTCCCACATGGTTTTGAGGCTTCTAGCCAACTCTCTTAAAGAACATACTTCATACCTCTTTGTTAACAGCAAATCCAATGCTTACTGCCACTGTTGGAAATCTGTGAAAAATAAGCAATGAAGTATTAGGGATGAAAAATCTCTCAACTTACTCCTTATGCAACTCTCTTAGGCAACAAAACCCCACATGGAGCTCTGTGAGCTTACTTGTGTCAAAATACACTTGACATTGTACTATTTCTCCTTTGTCAGCCTCTTTAACTTTGTCAGTTCCTTTAAAAATGTAACAACACTGGAGAAGGCAAGAAGTAAACACAAGAAGACATCACAATTTTTATACTAAACATGTTGTATATTTTAGTGATTTTTTTGCTTTAGTGTAACTGAATTATCCAGTATAAAATCACTAACGTTATAACAAATCATCATTTTTAAGAGCACATTTTGTTCAAGTTATGCATCTGAGACAGCAACTAAGTAGCATGGAGATAACTTGCTGCTAACATCAACATAAAAAGAAACCAGTTCCTCTATGCTCACTTTTTGCAAAGTGATGATCATGTACTTAATTTGGTCCTTTTGATTACGGTATAATTCTTGCATTTTAAACGATGAAATAAATTCATTTCTTAAAAACATGTTTTAAAAAGAGCTTCAGAAATCCAGAAAATACTGCTAGAAAGAGGAAATTTCACTTAATTGCATGAAACATCATCACATGACACCTCACCTTCCGTTGAATTCTGTATAATTGCACTAAAAGTCAAGGAAATGCCTTTTTTTTGTTTTTATGATACAGGCAGTTACTTTCAGCCACTAACTATAAGGCAGAGCATAGTGAAGAGTTTTATTTAGAAATATTATGAATAGTCATTAGTTTACAACTCCTAGCATTCAAATGATGAATTAAAAGTCTTCATTTTTGCAGTAATGACCCCTAGATTTCGTTTTGCAGAGGTACTTTAGAAAATTAAAATCAGAATCTGTGTACTTAGTCTTCAGCTCTACTCTACCTATGTGCCGTGCTTGTACTTCCCAGGGAAAAATGAAGCATTTGTGTTTGAAAAGGAGAAAACACCACTCCTAAAAGGAATGTGTAAAACCCACATAAGGCGTTAGGCCAAGTGTCATTATAGCACAGCCTTGTTCCTTGTTCCTCCAGTTCAGCTCAAGTCTCTGCACGTTCACATGCGGTTATATATACAAACGAGCTGTGAGGCAAGAGCTCTGGGTCATTAGGCAGTCAGCAGAAACTTCAGCTTACCTTCAGATAACAGTGTAGAGCTCTCCCCAGCACAAACACAGCCTCCCTCAGATACACCATGCCAGGTACAAAGAAAGAGATAAAGGGATGACTCCTACTTGTGAGTCAAAGGAACAAACCTACCATGGTAAAGCACCTTTGAGAGGAAGGGTTGACTCGTGAGAAGCTACATGTTGCTTTTTGATGTGTTTCCCAGTTCACTGTCCATTTACCTGTGCACAAAGTTGCACGTTCCATCAACAGGGTCAATAATCCAGGTCGGGCTGTCGGTGAGGACACATTTTGAACCTGCAGCAGTGGATTCTTCTGCAATAAACCTGCATTTGGTATGGGATAAAATAAGTATCCCAGAACATTAGCTTACATATGTGACTTGGAAAATACAATTCCATCTTTTAAGAGATAATTTTTCTCTCTCTATAACATTTTTGTATAAATGTAAACACACATATTGCTTTTTTAATTTAGGAATTAGGAACTTTCATAGAGACTTCAAAGGAGAGTTCTCGAATCTATAGCATACTATTTTACATGGTAAAACAGAACTCTATTTATTTTCACTTTCCCAATATATCATTAAGAAAGTCATGAAAATGAATGCAGAAATGGATCTGAACTAGCATCCTTCGAACTCTAGAAGATTTCTTTTATGCAGAATGTAATTTTGTGGGTTAGGCCTGTCTCTTGCAGTAAGTAATATAAACTGCAAACTGTACCTCCTTCTCTTTTGCAGTCAAATTCAGCGGGAAATAATGCACTTTTTGAAAATCCACAATCTCGCTCCTACTTGAATTTTACAGTCTGGTTCAGGAAATTAAAAGGTTTACAAAGCTAAACTTTCTTTTTCCCATGACCCAGAAAAAAAATCAACAAATTATTATTATTTTTTTTTGTTTGTTGTTTGGATGCATAAGGCACAAAATGAAATCTGAGGTCATATTCTCTTCTGTTGTTCTGTCCCAGTTTCTTTCAGCAATTTTTTTCTCCTTTTTCCCTGGGAAACAAACATCCAGTTCTGGCATATTTCCTGTTGACCTTAATTATCCCTGCTGTCCCACAAACTGCTGAGGATCTCTTTCTATAAGAGCTGTGCAGGTGCTGTTCTCACAGGTTTTCATAAAGCCCTATATATACAGAAGGTATAGAATCCAACTGCTAGTACTGAATCTTGCTGGTGGTTTCACATTCGAACAACTGGTAACGGTATTCAGAGTTCCTGCAAATACCTGAGGACAAAAAAGCTTATCTCAAAGACACAAAGAGAAAAAAATGGATAAAATAAAGAGAAAATGTCTTTTGCAGAAACAGCTGCCTCCCTAGGACTAGAGCAGCAGCTATTTTCTTTTGTGTCTTCACCATGTACTGCATGATTCCAGATAACAATTGCAACCATGAGCTTAAAATGTTCTACAAGAGAGCACAGGAGGAGACTTCTTGACTTTTTCAAATGTTACTCTGCCTTGACCTCTGTAGAAACAGACTATTTTGATGGCATTATGGACCCCCAGTCGGTATGAAAAGGGAACTAGGAAGTGTTTGTTACTATTTTCATCTCCATTAAAAAAAACAACTGAAGGACAAAATGCTCCTGTACAACTGAGAAATGAGAAAGAACAAGTGTTTGAAATTCTCAGTTTAATGTAACACTTTGCAGACTCCTCGCTGTAAATATTCCATTATTTTGTCTTGTTGGTGCTGTATCGTTTGACTTTGGCTTTTAAAAATCCTGTAATTAGCACCTAAACCCAACCACACACTTTGTGCTGCTAGCTGCAGAGGAAGCTCATCTTGCAGTTGAAGCAGCTTACATCCCACTTCAGGTTGTCCATCTTGCACATAAACTATGCCTCTGCTTCAGCCTTCTGCCATCTCCCCCTGCCAGAGCCTGAGCTGTAGCCATTGTCTTGACAGTCAAAGAAAGGTGAAATGAGAACCTCTTTAAAGACAGGAGTATTTTTGTGTAAGATGATTTGCCCTCCAGTGTTGCAAGCCCGTCCCTCGTCTTTCTCTTACAACGGGGGTGTGATGCTGCAGTCCTTGGGTTCAGAAATGCTAAAATGAAGCTGGGGCACAGCAGTGCTGTTGATAAAAGTCTTCATGCTCAAGGGCAATTTTTCCAAAATGTAGGACAAATTAGGTGCACATTTTATGAAATCTGGGCTGATAGGTTAAAAAAAAGCCCTTGCTGCTCTACAGCACTGGGAACTGTGAGAGTCCCTTGAGGTCAACATCAAATGTGTTGTTCTATGTCCTCTAAAAACCTGCAAACTAAGCAAAACACTCAGCGTGAAGTACTGGAGATCAAATCTTAGGAACAGCTTGAGAAGTGGGAGGGGTAGCCATCTTATTAAAACAGTTAATTTAATATGACATCCTGCCAGCTCTGCCGACCTCTCTTCAAATCTGGATTACAGTTTACTCCCACTGAAAATGAGTCTAGTAATTTTAGCCAAGCCTTAGAGTACATCTGTTCATACCACGGTGCCGCTCTGAAATTCATTGCTGGAACAGCAGGGAAATTGTAAGATCACATAAACTGCAGCAGGAGTGATACCCTGTGAGGTATAAGGGGTTCAAACTGGGGCTGTCCCTCACCTAAACCCTATGGGGGTCTGAGAGCAGAAAGCTGGGAAGCTAGGGTTGGATGTCACCCCCTTTAACCGCTGTGTCCGGGTTTTAATGTCTACAGATTTAAGGCCACAAATAATACAAAGGATGCTTGTGCAACAATAACACGCATAAATGGTAGGATAGCCTTTTTCAACCAGTAGCCCCTGGTATTCTGGCTGTGCCTACCCACAACTCCAAGATTTGTCAGAAAAAAATATCCTTTTGAAAAGACTCACATGGACCATAACAGAGTACTAAAGAGCGAGCACAGATGAAAACTTGAGTGAAGCATGAAGGAACATGATATATATCACTCAGCCAAGAGAGAAGAAAGGAACAAGGGACAGAACTACCTTTTGAACAGATTTTCCTAATATTTCTCTTTACTTTTGAGTACATTTTCAATATGTCAAGACTCATCACTGCCACAGTGCAAATGGTACAGATTCTAATAAGATCCCTTTTCCTTTTTCTAACTCCTAAAATACATTTTTTTTATTCAGAGACCATAAGAATCAAGATGATTTAGAACAAGAAGAAATAACAGAAATCTTCAGTGCTGCTTTCAACAGCCAGGTTAGGGGAAAGACTGAACGCAATTTAAATGATCTTTTAATGTTTGCATTGCACTGTAATTTAACCCTTGCTTGCTATTGTAGACTCCTCATTGCAAATGTTTTAATTAAATTTAATTTTAAATTTAATTAAATTAAATTTAGTTTTAATCTGAATAAATTCTATCCAAAACCTATGGCCAATATAAAAAAAAAATACTTGTCTTGAAGAAATGGCAATTCCTTCATTTACTTATAAAGTCAGAAGTTAATTGTGAGGAGTTGATAGAGTCAAGGATTTTTCAGTTCCTGGGTCGAAGTTGACCTTACAACTTTTGTTCCCATTCCGAGTAATCCGAGTGCTTCGGACAATTCTCATTTTATGTGAAATGTGTATGTTTTACTTTCTCTGCCAGACTGTTCAAGGAAAAAAAACCTAATGTAAGAGCGGAGATGAGAAAAGAGCAGAGCCAGCAATAGTAGAGGGAATATTACATAAATTACGGGCTTGTAAAGCCTGGCACTCTCTAGCAAATCACAGCCAAGAACCACACATTATGCTGCACAGTACTGCTTCAATATGCCATCACACACAACACGTGTTTAGAAAGCCATATTTAGTATAAAATATTCTTTCTGCTCCTTCTTATAGTGGTGGTTTTTTTTGCCCAGCAGCATCGCCGACAATCAGATTAGTAGCTGAGCCCTCCAGATTTTCTTCTTTGTTGATTTCTGCACAGCGCTAGAACGCAAGGCTCATCTCCACCAGAGATGCACGCAGTTAGAAGGAAGTCACACAGTAATTAAGGCACACACAGGCTCTGTGGGAAGATGAATTTTATCCACTGAAGTCAAATGTAGAAATCAATTGCAGAGTCTCTGCAGCCAACCCAAAGTCGGCCAACTAATACAAAACCTCTCTCTAACCTGTGCATGCACTGAGAGTTGTTATTTTCAAGTTGGCCAGAATAATTCAAGAGGAGTCAACAATCTGACCTGTTCTTAAAACCTTGGGTTAACACCCCATGTAGTAATTTATAACCTGTTTATGTATAGGCATCAAATCATGATGATGATGATGACGATAAAAAACCCTGCTTCTCCCTGATTTTGGGATTCCATGTGATTACATATGATATTGTCTTGACCTGGCAAACATGTGTGTGTATGATGGCAAAAAGAAGTGAAGGAAAGGTCTGCAGGTTCAGACTTTTGCTATCACATATTTCAGCTATATTTTTACAGATATCTTTAGCATCATTCTTATACAAGGAACAGATCAGTAGTCCGAAAATCATGGAGATCCATACGAAACCTTCACACATGATGTTCCTACAGGGGAAACATTGCTATTAAATACATATATTAAGAAACATAAATATTAGAAAATATAAAGCACTAAGTATAGAGAAATGGTACTTTTTTAAAAATAGGAGTCCTATGAAAGTGTCCAACAACAGTAGGTTAATATCTAAGAAAGATATACAGACTTTTAAAATACCCTTTAAATGCCAGTCAGATATGCAGCACTTAAAGGACAAACAAAGGTCATTGATCGTTTCTTACTATAGGCACTCACCTGTGGGAGGGAAACTTCTCTTTCAGAACAGAAATAATTAAATTTTCCACAAAATGATCAGTTTCTGTCACAAGGTCTGCTGCAGATGTCTTTGTGGACACTTGTTTTTCCTCTGTGAGAGCTTTCCTAATAATCTGAAACAGAAGTTCATAAATCAGATTTGTTGGGCACTCAGCCTATCCATACAAAAATAATATATTTACTGAAAAATAAAGCTAATCCTGAAAAACAGCTGTAGGCCTAATTCTACCAGAGGCTGTTCTAATTCTTTTGATGAAAAATCCTTCTGAGCTAATGAGTATTTTTTTGGGAACAAGGCATTTTGAATCATTCTGCAAAAACCGCTCTTGACAGTTCAGAAAAGGACTGATGACTGCGATGCAACTAATGAAATAAAAGGATGATAGCAGTCCTCATGATTTAGAAAATTCCAAAAAAATATACATGATAAGAAAAACCCTTCAGGCTCAGGATTTTTTTCACAGAAACTTCTTTCTCTCTCTCTCTTCTTCTTTTTTTTTTTTTTTTAATTTAGAGGGCTAATATCCCACTGCTGTTTTACTTTAAAAGACATGCAATAAGGCAAACTCCACTAGTTTCTTTCTTTGCCAAAAAGACACACAGTTTATTTTTTCTCGCTGGTTTTTGGAACTTCAAATACTGACCACCCACTACTTCCCAAAGAACTGCTATATATTTAACAAAACCAAAAATTCAGACTTTTCCCCAGATATGAAACCAATTATCTAAACTTGGACTCTCTTCTGGAAAACTTTTTATCTCATTCTCCAGGGTTTTACTGTTACAAGCTCTGAACTCTGAACTAAACCACATCAAGTGCAAATGCACATATGGGAAAACAATCAATGAAAGATTTTTCCCATTTTCCTTCTGTGTTTTTTTTTCCCACTTCTTCATTAAAAAGAAAAATAAAGGAGCAGGACGCAAAAAGAGATAACTTACTTTTTAACCAGTAAAAATGATAAATTATTTGAAATTAGGAAAACCAAAACAAAGCAAAAGTTAAGTACCACTTATTTGTGTAGAATTATATTATCAAAAACCCAGCAGCAACAAGACTAATATTCCAAGTCCTGTCAATTGTTTATCTAAATTTCCATTGATCAAAGTATTTTAAAACCACTGAGAAATATTCTATGACCACAGAACACAGTTCTGCTGTATTATGCATGGGAAAGGTAACCAGAAACTCACAAATTTCAGTTTCAGCTCTTGGTTTTCACAGTACAAAATAATGTGTTTGAAGGGTGTGCTGGTTGTTCTGACAAGTAATGGGTATTGCTAACTGTTGCCTTAGTCCAGAAGGCATCTGGACAAGTGTTTCTCTTTTGTGAGCTATAAAACATCAGTTGTGCCTATACACTGAGCTTGTATGGGCAGGTAATACTTTTCAGTTTGAGTTTGTGCTAAAGTTTATTATTGTATATCAAAATATTAACCACACCTAATCGTTTTACTCCCCTCACTGCCCTGTGTGGTTTTCTTGAATGTTTTACCATAGAAGCATAAAAGCACAGCTATAGGAAGGCCCTTGGGCTTCTCTTCGGTCCAAAGCAGAATGCAAAATGCTCAAGCTACCTCAGTTGTGTATTCTAAAAGAAATTGCTATGCTGATACCTCGTTTTTTAATTGCTCTTCTTTACTTTTGTGTTGCCTATACTGCTCAGAACCTAAGAAGATTTTAATTTCTTCTTTGCAACGCCAAGTTCTTGACTTTTATTCCATTTTAATACACTGTAGATTGAGGATGTTTTTGCAGCCATTCAAATCACTATGTGCTACTGCTCAGCAGGGCAGTGAGATCACACCTGAGCTTTGCTGCAAAAAGAAAAGCTGAGATGAAACCTCTCTCCTGTGGATGTGCTCTGCAATAAGCTGATTTCATCATGCTCCAGCACTTGATTGCTCCTGTTTGAATACAGACCTTTGTACATCTCAGCTTCAAATTTAATATTTCTCATTTCTGATCCTTTACCCAGTTGTTCATGACCATTTTTAACTTTAACCCTGTCCATTTCCCTGGTAGCCTGCATGTGCCAGCATAAGGCTCCCATCACTTTGGAGGTGGGAAGCTCCAAGGGTGTGACTACAATATAAAGTGGTGGCCGATGGTCTTTTCATTCGTCTCCTCTGTGGGCCCATGCCAAGGAGGCATGACACACATTTACCAGCCTGACACTGGACTGCCTCTCCCCACCTTTTGTGCAACCTCAAGAGGAGAGCAGGAGAGAAGTCATGATGCTGGACTGAGGTCACCAGCCACAAATGGGCACCACATCTTTAGAGTCTTATCCGCAGTACCAGGTGATGTCGCGGGACGGACGGGTCTAACTCTGCCTCTACAAAGGGAGCTCATATGCATTTGCTCCAGCTTGTACACGTATGCAGTCCAAGCCAGAGCTGCACACAAAGAACACATTTCCTGCATAATTGATGAAACAACTTTTACTCTTTAGAAAATGATCAAACAGCTCAGAACAGCCCGGAATCCAATTTGTCTTGAATAATCCCTGAAAATCACCTGCCTACAGAGTGTTAGAGCCTGGTGCCTCAGAGTACTTTGAGAGTATCACTCAACTCGTCTCCTTGCAGAAGCCTTACAATAAGGTTTGTAGATACCTCCTGTAATTGCCTGGTCTTTCCAGCTGGGCACGGAGCTCCATAAAAGTCTCACTCTAGGTAACAGGCATCAGGTAAGCAGAAGACCAAAGGAACTACACGTTGATGAAATGGAAAGAGATGATTGCATCTTATCACTATTATACAACGAAATTGGTAGCCAAGATCCTGTAATCTGGCTGTAAACGTATTTTATTATATTTTACCACTGGTTTATGGACTGTCCCTAGATTACAGAGATTTTACAGCAAGAAAAAAAAAAGAGAAAATCAAAAGGAAAAAAAGTAGTTTGTGTGGGCTTCAACATGCTATCTTCTAGTGTCAGGTTCTTGTTTTCACCCGGATTGTTTTGGTGAAGTTTTTCCAATTCTGCAACTCGAGAGAACTGTGTAAGTATTACATGGTGCTCTCAAATACTATCAAAGATGCAGAGACTAGTTGTGCCTGCTTTTCTTGTGCAAAAAGTCAAACCTACAGGTGTACTCAACCAAACATAGCAAGGAGAGTTTACTCCCAGAAAAAACTAAAGAGAAGTCTGAAAAAGTGCAGTTACATGTGGCCTTATAGAGTGAATTAGACATAATTTTAAAGCAGGTCAATTACAGAGATTACAAAATCGTGGCCATTCTCAATATGAAACATCCCTATATATTTAATGAGAGCCTGTGATATTTTGTAAAAGTAAGAGAACTAAGTAACAGGATGGGCAAAGAGGCAATGATTTTAACCTAGTAATGTTCGTTACTCCAGTAACATAATTTTTGACATATACTCAAGCAATCACTTCTTTATTGCTCTTTTAAGTTCAGAAGAGTTACTGTTACAGAGTACAGATGCCTATCTGTGGAAAGGAGATGTATTTTACTTATACTCATGAAACATAATGTAATATAAACCAAACAGTTGCCAAAAGGGGAGACCAAAAAACTGCTGATGAAAATAACCCCCATTTTTATCAGTCAATTTTCAACAAAAATCCAGTCCTATTAAACCCATGTTACACTGCATTTTACATCCTTACCTGTAGCTACTTTTGGCAATAGCTGGATTGACGCTTAAATAGAAGATACAGCCCTACCTGCACCTTTTCTGCTACAAGGATCTCCAATGTCTTTTGTAACAAAAAGAATCCTTACCATGACAAAATTAATAACAATAAAAAAATACCCAGTTTCCAAAGTCCTATTAAACAACATCCTTGGCTGGTTTAAGTTTGGCCTGCCAAGGAATCAGCTATTTTCTGACACTTGCAAGGTAGAAATGGCAAACTGTGAACTAAAAAGATTCAAGGATTAGTCTTCTGGGATGTTTATTTCTTCCAGGAAAAGGTGCTGTGATTTTCTGGCTGAGTGAAATGACTGGAGAAGGTTACAGCTGTCTTCACAAATTGATATTTTGAGAAATAAGGTGTGGAGTCTTGAGCAAGTCATGAGTCTCTCTTGTGAAATGGCTGGCAGAATGAGTATGCTGGAGAAACTCCTGTTTTGAGAGTCTGTGAGTGCATGACCTGTCATCCTGATTTGGATTATCCATTTAGCCCTTGCATTATTAAAGCAAGTCTCCTCTCCTCTGGCATTCTGTTCATCTTTGTGTATGTTTTCTACTAAGGAGAAAATGTGTTTAACAATGTATTAAGGAAAAGTTATGGGGCCCCTTAAATCACAGTGTACAGGTACAAAGTTTGTTTCAAAACAGAGCAGAATGGAAGCAAGAAAGAAATACATGTCGCTCGTGTTTGTGTTTTACCCAATTTCTCAGCCAAATAATCTGCTGATCCTACTTCTTGAATCTGTTAGACCTGGTGGAATTTTTGCTGTTGCATACAGTGTGGGCCAGGATGTCTCCTGAGATGATTAACATTCTGCTGTGTCAAAACACGGATCTGAAATAAGCTAAATATCTTTGCCGAAGACACAGCTGACTTGTCCCCAGCAAGCGAATTTCAGTCACTCTGAACACTGTGCTATATATAACAAGACAAAACCTCCCCGACACGACTATTTTCCTCTGCACAGGCTGCTCAATAACAAATGTTGGCCCCGAGGGATACAGACCTTCGAGGGAAGTGGCACCGGGGGAGAGAGGCCCCCGAGGGATGGGGCACCAAGGGATGGGGGCCCCCCGAGGGACGGGGGCCCCCCGAGGGATGGGGGCCCCGAAGGATAGGGCCCCAAAGGGAGGAGGCCCCTAGGGATGGGCCCCCGGATGCATGGGCCCCCCGAAGGATGGGGCCCCCCGAGGGAAATGGCCCCGAGGGATGGGGCCCCCAGGGGCTGGGGCCCCCCGAGAGATGGAGACCCCACTGCCGTCATCCCTCCCGCGGCAGAGGGAACCGGCCGAGGCTCCGGCGGATGGGCCGCAAGCCGGGCGCCGACCCTGCCGCCCTCCTCCCCCTGCCCAGCTC